>NC_034596.1:64607851-64610907 GCF_900095145.1 Mus pahari
CTCTCCTCGGATGTCACCCTGGAGCACGGGCCACCAGCCCTCTCCTCGGATGTCACCCTGGAGCACGGGCCACCAGCCCTCTCCTCGGATGTCACTCTGGAACACGGGCCACCAGCCCTCTCCTCGGATGTCACCCTGGAGCACGGGCCACTAGTCCTCTCCTCGGATTATTTAATTCTTTATCAGAATATTACACTATTTAACTTTCTACACTACTGTTTGGAATCCTGCCCTACAATACCTGTGAGAACTTACCTGTTGGTCACATAAACAAAACACCAATGGTTTTGTCTATTTGAGACGATAACACCAAAGGTCAGGGTTTTACTATCCTGTTGGACAATAGACAGCTTTGTCTCTAGCCTAGCAAATTAATTTCAGCAAACACATTCTTTGAAATCACCTTAAAGTAGCCTGTACCTACCCTGCTAATCGCCTCGGTAACAAATGAAACACTGACACATCCCTTTCCACTCTTTACCTCTATGAGAGTCACACTCAACTTCTGCGGAAATTATTTTTGACATCTGCCCCTATTTTCTTGCTGACCTTCTTCTACAGGGAGTCACACAGCATAGACGTGGTCAGCCACATAGGAGCCAGCAGTTGGCGGGGCTGCTGGGAAAGTTTCTGCTCCCCTCATCAAGATGGGGGGAGATGGCACTAAATTCTCTTTTCCAACTGGTTTGTTGAGGGGATTTTTTGGAATTAAGATGATTAGTCTTGCATGCAAGAAGCAATAAAGAATGGCAAAAAAAAAAAAAAGCTAGGAGATGGTCAGAGAGGCCAGCCTGGCGTCACTGAGCTGAGCCAAGGAAATGGGAGGAAATAGGGGGAGAAGAGGCTAAGAGGCTGACAACCCCTAAGCTTATGTGAGAAAAATGAACTCCCATTTCTGCAGCTGTACAGTTCTTGAAGAGCATCCTTCCGAGCTCCTTGTGTGTAAGTTTTCAGTTTTCAAACTGAAACACAAGCCACTTCTGCTAGGCCTAAAATCCACACAGCAAAAAGAGCACGGGCCAGTGGGACCTTGGAGCAGATTCGCAGTGCTGTCTATGTTTCCAAAAACAAACTGGTATCGTTTCTGTAGGTGAAGAAAAATGAAACACAAGCTACATAGAATATCCAACAAAGTTAGTGGATTATAAACCCTTCCCGAGGCCTGCAACCCTATAGATGGAACAACAATATGAACTAACCAGTACCCCCAGAGCTTGTGTCTCTAGCTGCATATGTAGCTGAAGATGGCCTAGTCGGCCATCATTGGGAAGAGAGGTCCCTTGGTCTTGTAAACTTTATATGACCCAGTACAGGGGAAGGCCAGGGCCAAGAAGTGGGAGTGGGAGGGTAGGGGAGCAGGGCATGGGGAGCGTATAGGGAACTTTCGGGATAGCATTTGAAATGTAAATGAAGAAAATATCTGGGTTAGAGAGATGGCTCAGCGGTTAAGAGCACCGACTGCTCTTCCTGAAGGTCCTGAGTTCAAATCCCAGCAACCACATGGTGGCTCATAACCATACATAATGAGACCTGATGCTCCCTTCTGGTGTATCTGAAAACAGCTACAATGTACTTACATATAACAAATAAATCTTTTTTTAAAAGAAAGAAAGAAAGAAAGAAAGAAAGAAAGAAAGAAAGAAAGAAAGAAAGAAAGAAAAGATCTAATAAAAAATATTCTTGAAGAAAATAAATAGATAGATAGATAGATAGATAGATAGATAGATAGATAGATAGATAAATAAATAAATAAAAAACCCTTCCGGAGGAGGTTGCCCGAAGGGTTTAAAGACAGAAGAGTCACCAGTCCTACGGTGGTGCATGCCTTTAATCTAGCACTTGGGAGAGAGACCTCTTGAGTTTGAGGTCAGGCTAATCTACAGAGTGAGCTCCAGGACAGCCAGGACTGTTAGACAGAGCAACCTCGTCTAGAAAAAAAAAAAAAAAAAAATTAAGGCAGAGGAGTCCCTGCCACAAGGACATCAAGTGGGCGTGGTCTGCAAAGACCCAACCCTCCCTCCCATCAGGGCGGACCTGGACTGAGATCTACCCAGCATTTTCTTCAGGTTCCCAAAGAGCTGAGGATTTCACAAGCAAAGACCAGATCCTGGGGAATCCTAAACACGCTAAACTCAGCTCAAACGTGTCGGCCCCCGCTTGGCTTTCTTCTCACTAGGGTAACCAATCCCCTTTACAGTTCTAGCTGTGTACAGTAGGCTTCGTCCAGGCTGTTCATCCCCAGGAGTGCGCCGATTCCTCCGGATGTATCTCTTCTAAATAAGGAAGGCCGTTTTATATGTGCCCAGTGAAAAGTTCTACTTGATCTACAGTATAAATGAGATCTGAGCCCATCTGCTGTGTGCTGAGGAAAGATGAACGCGAATTATGTGTCAGATCTCCATTACTTTAAAGTATTTCAGGTGTCTTATTTCAACTGGTCACACTATCCTGTACAATGTATGTGTTTGTTATTAGTCCTGAAAAAAAAATTTTTTTGTACCACTTCCGTATTTCAAGTGCTGAAGCCATGGGCGTGTGTGTACCATGCCAAGCTATGAACCCCATGCTGTATGGGACACAATTCAGACACAAAGATTATTCCAATTTGGGGGCGTTGGTTGGTTGGCTTTGGTTTTTATGTTGGTTTGTGTTTTTCTATGTGTTTGGTTTTGTTTGAGACCGGGTTTCTCTGTGTAGCTCTGCCTACTCTGAAGCTCACCCAGTAAAGGAGGCTGGCCTCAAACCCGGAGAACTTCATGCCTCTGCTCAACCGCTGGGATTAAAGGTGTGCAGCATTACTGCCCAGTGGGCAGCTTCTTAAAATGCAAACTGGGATCTGAACCCAGACCTACACTTTCCGATTTTATATTGCCTTGTGGCTCTTTCCTGTCTTCTCCCAGTCTACCCTCCCAAGACACATTTCTCACACACACACATACACACACACACACACACACACACACACCACACCATACACACACACCCCACACACACACACACACCACACACACACCACACACACACCACACACACATCACACACACACACATCACACA
>NC_034596.1:64611032-64640671 GCF_900095145.1 Mus pahari
CACACACACACACACACACACACACACACACACCACGCCTATTTCCTTGCTTTCATCAGTGTCCTTAATTTCAAATTCTAGAGGTTAAAAACTAAAAAATCAACCCTTTTCCACGTAAAAATTCATTCAGGGAAACAAAATGACCTATAAAAAAATGCCTGGTTCTGGCATTTCCCTGAATATTCTGTGGGCCTGCAGTAATCCCCTCTGAGACAGCGTCTTTAGAACTATCATCCTATTACATGCATTCTAATGGTCCCTCTGCTTCTAAAATCCAGAGTGGTTCTCTTTCTTTCTCTGCGTCTCTCTGTCTCTGCGTCTCTCTGTCTCTGGGTCTCTCTGTCTCTGTGTCCCTCCCTTTCTCGCTCTCTCTCCCTCCCTCCTTCTTCCCCTCTCTTTCATTTTGACCCAGAGGTTTATATAATCATAGCCATCCTCTTACCCTCCCAATCCCACATTCCTCCATGCCTTCTCTTCTTTCCCTCTTTGGTTTTCTCCCCAGATCTTTCTATGTCTTGGTGAAAATTAGCAAGTGGGCCAGGGCAACCAGGAAAGCAATGACGGGGACCCTAGAGAAGCACCAATGTAAGGCTGTGATATTTGCCTGAGAAGCCACATTCGAGTCATCTGTAAACTGTAAGCTAGTTCCCCTCTGTGCCTTGTCTAACTTAGAGTGCACTGGACCGTCTAAGCTGACAGCTCATGTGAGGCCATGTAGGAAGCGGCATGTACGCCGCTCTCCTCTTCTCTAGCAAAGGTGTCTCTCCTGAGACCAAGACTCCTAAGTCATGGGTATTTACCAAGTCGTTGTCTTCCGATCTGGGTACCTAACCTTGCATGTGTTTGTATTCTGAGAGTTGGCTAAACAGACCCCTAAACGGGATCTTTCTTTAAATGATGAGAAGGCAGAAAGGCTGAAAGTTAATCCTACAACCAAAGCGACCATCCCTCCTGTGCAGGAGAAACAGGAGGGGAAGGAACAAGGAAGTGTGCCCTCTGGGTCCATTGCTGTTCTGAATGAAAGCTGGTGGCCAAGGAGTGCCCGGTGCCTTGCTGTATTTCAGGTGTGTCCTTTTCTTTTTAATAGAGAACAGTTACTGTTTTTAGCTAATAAATTAATAAAGTCATTAGTCTAAGGGTGAATACAAAACATATCTATGAGCTGACAGGAACCACAGCCAAGCTCTGTTATCTTAGGCTGTCCCTGACACATCTCTCCAGGCAGTGGGTTAGTAACGAACAGACTGTTTGTAAAGACCACCCTACACTAACCAATTCACGGCTTCCTGTTGTTAGTACCTATGGGCTTTCTGGAGAATGGATCCTGTTAGAGCACAGTGCAAACGCCCCTCCTCAAGGATAACTGTTTCCTCTGATTCTCGTCCTGCACACATCTTTCTCAGAACTGACATCTTTCAGAGCGTGGCAAAGTCTCAGCTCAGTGTCAAGTGCAGCGAAGCCTTCTATTTTCCTTAAAGCAGAAAAGGTTTCAAATATATTTCCCCATCCTGACAGCAGTGACAAATGGGACTTTAGCTCGAATGGATCACAGATGGGCTCTCTGAACTACGGACAGCTCCATGCAAATGAGGAGCCACTAATACCGTTTGTTTTGTATTGCTTTGTTGTGTTTTGCTTTTGGTTTCTGTGTGTCTGTGTGTCTGTGTGTCTGTGTGTCTGTGTGTGTGTGTGTGTGCGCGCGCTCTTTTTAATGTCAGAAACACTCAGAGAGTTTCTTTCTTTTTTTTTTTTTTTTGGTTTTTCAAGACAGGGTTTCTCTGTATAGCCCTGGCTGTCCTGGAACTCACTTTGTAGACCAGGCTGGCCTCGAACTTAGAAATCCGCCTGCCTCTGCCTCCCGAGTGCTGGGATTAAAGGTGTGCACCACCACGCCCAGCCACTCAGAGAGTTTCTTGTTTGTTTAGTTGTTTATTTTTAAGAGCCAGCTCCCCTTCATTGCTCTTTTCCACTTTTGTCAGCAGTGGGATGCTACAAGGAACATGGCTAGATGCCTAAGAGGGAACAAGGAAGAAGCCAGAGTCAGGAAGACAAGACGCTCTGTGACCAGGTCAAGTATTGTGTTCACAGAATGATCTCCATGTAACTGTCTCAGCCCTGATAGTGGGCTGAGGGATAGAGAAACAGACAGTGAAGTCTTACTACAAATCAGCCAGATGGTAAATAGTTTAGGCTTTAAGACAACTGGATCTGAGGCGTAACCCCCAGCTCTGCCTTTGTAGCAGCAACACATCCATAGCGTGACCTGTGTTAGTTGCATTCAAATAAAACTTCTGTAAACATAGGGAAGGGACAGATTGTCCATCCACTCCAGGATTTGTGTGTGTGACCCTTTGAATAGGAATGCTCAACAAGGAAAGGTGGAGTGACAAAACCACCCCCCCACCAGGCTTCTACCAGCCAAAAACCTGCTTGTAATGTATAGCTCTGGGTTAGTGACATTTTAATAACTTAATAATTTAAAACCATGCTGGTGAACGCCACCTAACACTCCAGATCGGCCTGGACTCCCAGATTACGGTGCCACACCAAGACATAGATATAAAAATATTTTTTTTAATCGGAATATAATTACATCACATTCCCCCTCCCCTTTTGTCCCTCCAACATCTCTCATGCCCTGGCTTCCTCTCAGATTGGTGGCTTCATTTTTCTCTGATTCCAATTGTTACATGTGTGCATGTATGTGTGAGTGAATACTAATAACTATCTAAATATAACCTGCTGAGCCTGTTTAATGTTGTTGATTGTGTATGTATGACTCCAGGGCTGACCAGTTCTTATTGGATAACCAATTAGGGGGCACATCCCCGGGAGAGACTAATTTTTTAATCTTTCTTAAATGGGAGATCCCTTTTTTCCTACACTCATCCCCAAAAGGGCTTTAAAACAAGAAAATATCTGACTCATTTGCAACCACCTAAATAAATAAATAAAACAAAAAGATTAAAAGCCACAAGAAGACAGCACGATTAGCAACTTTAAAGGTCATTTTAAAGTATGAGGAGAGGGGGGCTGGTGGAGTGGGCCCCACTAAGGCTCTCTCTAATTACTTGGCTGTGTGACTCAATAGTGAAGTTAAGCAGGGAGAATAGCGGTGGTTTTGTGGGCCTTGTGGGAAGAAGACGAAAACTGCTTCAGAGGGAGAAATTTCCCTGGGAACATCCACCCTGCCCAGCAGAGGAACCTGAATCCTCCTAGCTGCTGCCACACACGTCAGTGCACACACACGTCAGTGCACACACTAATCTAAGTGCTCCTCTCTCCCAGTTACCCTCGGCTGGCTACCACTCAAGACTTAGAAGCCAAACTAATTCAGGCAAAAGTGCTCATGAATACCAGGAGATAGCTGCTTGCCTTTTACCTCTCGTAAGTTTGAGAAATTTTAATTGCTCCCTGGAAAAAGTAATTCCTTTTTCCAGTTAAAGATCTTACAAAGGGGGAGAATAAGTGGGCCTTTCTAGAGATTCGGTCAAGGAGCTTCCCCGATGGTAGAATAATGTCCTCTGAACGTAGCAGGCATTGTCATCTTAATCAGAGTAATTGTGATGATTCAAAAGGGACCCTGAAGATCACAGAAGGGAGATATCATTAACCCCCTGACTGGGAGTCGAGCCTCCTCCTGTGCCTGAGCCTCCCTCCCAGCTGTATGTAATTCTGTTCTAGCCACATGTGGTTTGGCGGTTTCATGAGACCCTAGGCAGTTGTATAAAAGATTGAAGATTAACTAAGCATGGGACCCCACCTCTGCAGCCATGCTAGGTGACATAGGAGTTTTGAGGTTGACATATGAGTTTTGAGGCCGTCACACTCCTCATCTAAGTTTCTCTAAGACAGACAAATAAACTCATTGGTTCACCAAGGTAAACCTGGATGCAATCATTACTTTGATCTGTCCTGGGCGCCCCATCTGTGCTAGGTAGCCTTTTGTTTAACCTCCTGGAAAACATTCGTGCAACACCCCCCTTTTCTCAAAACACAATACATAAGCAGATGTTTGTGCTTTCCTAGAAAACGCAGACTGTAAACAATAGCAACCTGAACTGTTGTCGACTGGAGGTCTTGTTCTGACGTGCAGAACACCAGAGACTTTTGAACAAATTGCGCCGTGACCTACATCTCATCTAAGCCTCGCTATTTTGAAAGGCCCATGTCAAGTGTCCCAGGCCTAGGAGGGGGGGCAGGGGGTGTTGTATTGTGAGCATGGAAATTTGGTGCAGATCTGTGCTGTCCAGCTTAGAGGGGATACAAAGAGAAAAGGAAGATCTTGTCTCAGTAGCCCCTGGCCCATTGGGACATCTCCCAGAGAGCCCTGGTCCCGTAGTCTTTCCATCACAGATGCGGGGGACGAAAAGGATGCTCACAAGTCAAGCTGCCTTTGAGGAGCTGTGCTTGGGCCAACCAGCAGCCAAGCAGTTTCCTTTGCAACAATTTTACATGGTCTTTTTTTAAAAATAAAATAAAAGACCAAGTGCACGGCCTATAAATCATGGACGCAGGACTGAGCCAGGACCTATGACTTCCTGCTCCCAGACCCGGAGACTTCTGTTCATCCTGTTCCACCCAGACTTTCCCTTTAAGCACACAAGCTGCATCTTTAGAAATGTTTAGCCTTCAGCTACCCACATTTAATCAGAAGGCAGAATTGTGAGCCCCGGCTGTGCACTTCAGCAGCTGCGACCTCCAAGGCACCCAGAGAGGATGTACTTTGAAGGCCCTCGTTCCTGGTTTTAAAAAAAAAAAAAAAAAAGGAATGATAGCCACCAAGATCGGGCTAATAAAAATCCCCACTAAAAAACTCTCCCTGACCTCACCTGGAGCACTGGAGAGTGGTTTTAAAGCCTTTCTCAGAACCATTTAGTTTGGCTGAAGGGATGGAGGTGGGGAGAGGGGATGCTTTTCCATCTCAAACCATGGAGCAGCAGTAAGGAAACCTGAACTGCAGTGGGGGTCTTATGACCGGTTTCTCCTACAAAGCACTAAAAATGGGGAGCAGCCGGAGGTCAGGACCGCAACCCTGGATAAAGGAATGGTAATCGGCACCAGAGGCAAGAGATCTTTTTCCAATTAAACTCTCCCTTGCCTCCCAGGAGAAGCCGTAACCAGCCAAGAGCCTCAGGACGAGTCTCAGAGCTGTGTGAGACAGAACCGCAAAAGAAAAATAACTTCACCAGTGGGAGCTTTGGCTTGCTAGAGAAAATCGCGAGTGGAATAGCTCCAGTCGTGGACATGGGAGGAGGGAGACGGGGAGAGCTAAGACGAAAAGCAGCAGGAGTCTGATACATCCCTGGAGATTCGGGCCCCCGCTGCGCAGCGCTAGAATGCCCCTGCCTCAGCTTTGTCATAGTGTCTAAACCATGAGCCGGTGCACACGAAAGCATTGCGAAGCGCTAATGAAAACTGTTACTGCTGGCGTCCAAAGGTGGGACCACACCAAGTACCCAGAGGAGGACGTGAAGGAGAGCCAGAAGGCTGGGCTGTAGGTAAACTGAACACCTGTCCAGCTCTGGCCCAGAACCCAGCCAGGTAGAGTCTGGATATATATGATCTGTCCTTGACTCCTATCAATTCCTGGGCGGATTGACTTCACCTTCTGTGCCGCGAAGCTCCCAGAACCTTCTCGACCGTTCTCTTCTGAGCCTGCCTTCTTTAGTCTCTATGCCTGGAAGATTTTTTTTCCCCTCCTCTGGTCAATCTTACTGCGCTGGAGTTTGTTTTTCCCAGAGCCTGGTTCCCTAACAACCAGATTTTCTAACCAACTGTTAATGGGTGATAATGGGGGCAATTTCCTCAAGTCTGAGGTTTACATATTGACAGATCTTCCTGATCAATGCCTTCACACACACAAACTGTGATTTAAATGCTCCTCACTGGAAGTCTACCCAGGAGAGAAAACTGATAGCATTGCCAACATAGTATCATGGGACCAGGACCCATAGATTAGACATGAACTTGGGTTGGACCTTTAGGTTCCTAAATATTACTAAACCCCCATCCCCTCACAGGATCCAAAAGATAAGAACCTCCTGGAATCTTAAAGCTTCGTGAGCCACTGATGTGGGGACAGTTGAGATGCTACACACACATCTGTAGTCTTCCCCCACCCTCTGGGCTTTTTGTTCTGGAAAGTTGAGTGTCCTATGTCTCTTAGTGGTTGATAGTAAGAAATGGCTCTGTAATGATGATGCCGAACCTGGGGTATAAATTTATTGTAATAATAATAAATAATAATTGGTGAGGCACCTTTGACTCAGTAAGCTCTCACCTGGAGCAGTGGTTGTATAAGGCACAGTGATGTGTGCCAACAGAAGAAAGGGAGGCAGAGTGAGGGAGATGGAAGAACGGTGGTTGAGTGGATGAATGAATGATAAATAGAACAGGAAGGATATCTATTAAGCAGACATGTCATCCAGAGAAAACTACTTATGATGTGAAGAGAGGATAAAGAGAGAAAATAGAGTAAGTCCCTTACTATGAAGACAAACTCTTTTTTAAAAATAAATTATTTAAGATTTTATTTATTTGTTTATTTACTTATTTTATGAGTACACTGTAGCTGTCTTCAGACACACCAGAAGAGAGCATCAGACCCCATTACCGATGATTGTGAGCTACCATGAGATTGCTGGGAATTGAACTCGGGACCTCTGGACGAGCAGTCAGTGCTCTTAACCACTGAGCCATCTCTCCAGCCCTAGACGAACTCTTTCTAAATGTCAAAACTCCCTATATCAAACAAACAAACAAACACCCTGAATTGCCTCTCGTACTAAGTCAGATCCTACCAGAGCAACGTTATGAAAGAAAGCGAGACGCGGAGGCTGCAGTTCGGCGGCAGAGTGCTTGAGTAGCATGGACAAGCAAGCTCTGGACGGAGAGCTAGTTAGGGTCCCTCAGTGCAGGTCTCTCCTCTACATTCATATGGTCGGACTAGGTAACAATTCTTTCATAGCCGTGGATAAAAGCCGAAGTCCGTCCTTTTGACTGAAGAAGGAACCCTTGAGGCACACGTGAGAGGTAGCGGATTGAGAAGGAAGAGTGCTCACTGACAGCCAGCGGGGGAGGGAGGAGAGTGGGAATGATCACTCAACCGGAGACTCAAGATCCATAAAGCACTCCGCTCCCGAGATCCCATGTAGCAATGCACAGAACTAAACTGTTCCCTAAATAGGGATGCAGCGCACGTGGCAACTGGGTGGGAAGGAACTTCCTAAACTATGTTCTTTCACCCAGCCTGTCCAAATTGGGTCGATACAATGTAAAGGCATAAACGGGAAGTGAGAAGAATTGTGTGTATGTGTGTGCGTGTGTGCGTGTGCACAAGTACAAATTCTGTGTGCATGTTCATGCTCTCCTCTGCGCGTGCGTGCATGTGTGCGCGCGTGTGTGCGCGCGCCTCTGTGTGTTCATCCTCTCCATCTCTGTGACCATGCATGAGAAGAACAGCGGTGAATCTCGGGTATCATTCCTATCTTGTGTTTTGAGACGGTGTCTCTCTCTCACTGGGACCTGGCGCTCATGGATTAGACTACCTTGGCCAGCAAGGCCACCAAGATCTTCCCTTCCCTGCTGGATCTAGGCATTGTATGTGGAGGCTGCAGGGGATCCGACTCAAGGTCTCACGCTTGCACAGAAAGCGCTTGCCCGACTCAGTTTTCTCCACAGCCTGAAGGAAAACAGTATTCTAAATACATATGCATGTGTGCACGCTGAGCTTAAAATGTTCAAAACAAGGCCGAACTCTACTCACTTCCTCAAAGTGCCTGGTGATTTCTTGTGTTCTAGTCCACTCTACAAATATGGAGTCCCATTAAGTCCTACATTGCTAAGGACCCCAAGATTACTCCTTGCAATGTCTCTTTTCAAGATCTGAATAAATCATTTCTTCTCTGTTGCTCATGTTTAGCAGGTTAAACATCTTACTAGGAAGTGAGAGCAGCTACTTGGCTTTACAAGCACCCAGATTGTGATTTTCAGTAGGAAACTCTGCTTTTGCCTTACAAGAGCACCGCCTAGTGTTCGGATTAGGAACTTCATGCTATTTTTTTTTTTCCTTCTAAGAATTAAGAATACATACTGTGTTGTAATAACCATCGCCTTATTCCATGAAATGCTAACATTTACTAACATGTCTGGCAACATGAGTTTGATGCCCCAGTTCCACGTGGTAGAAGGTGATGACAAACTCCCTCCAAGTTGTCCTGTTTTATATATATATATATATATATATATATATATATATGTCCTGTTTTATAATATATATTATGCCTACACATAAAGACACACAAGACACACACAAATAAAAAAGATAAAATACAGACAACTAGTTAAAATTATACTTCTAACAGAAAAAAATGGTTTTTAAGCCAGGCATTTTGATTCATGCTATTAATTTCAGCATTTGAAAAACTGAGGCAAGAGAATTTTATACAGCTCAAAGACAGCCTGGGCTACAGATTGAGTTCCAGACCAACCTGGGCTACAAGGAAATGAATATCTAAATTTAAAAAAAAAAGTTTCTAACAAAATACTGACAAAACTTTGGATTGCTAATTGAAGCGGTGTGCTTTAACTATGAGACACTGGAGGTCAGTCTCAGCTCCCCAGAGAAATGGCTCTGCCCCCCACACAGCCACAAGTGGAGCAGGTAAGGACAGCTGAAGGGGAAATTTCTGGTTTCTTTGGAGACTTAGTTGTGTCGTGCGGTGTTTTTCTGGAAGCTGTCCGATGAGAGGATGTTTTACTGAGAACAGACCCTTGAGAGGGCATGTGATGCTTAGAAGGAGTATAAATATAACCCCACAGAATGTGAAAGGACACTCCGGCATTGTCCCGCCTTGCCACACGTTGCTGGTCTTCGCTGATCTTCACTTGTGACTTCGCAGGGAAACGTGTGCCTTGTGTTCTGGCTGCCTCTTGACACTCCGAGGAGCCTCGAGGTTTCTTCTGGATAAAGCCGCTGCTGCTGATTCATGTTTGCGGCTTGCCCACTGGACTGGACTGTCGCTACTGATTTGTGTTTGGTATTTTGGACTGGACTGTTGATATCCTGATAACGAAGATTGGAATTGCCCCCAAAGAACTACTTCTAAATAGGTCTACATCCCCTGTTCCCTATTAACCTTTCTTTTCTCCTACCTCTGGTAGGTGTGCTAGAAAGGAGGTTAAAGCATTTAAGAACCCTAATTAAAGTTTTGAAAAATCTAAGCCTACAAACAATGCTGATAATGAAGTCAGAAAAGTCTAGTTTATTTACCTGTTTGCCAAGCAGCTATAGACAAGTGGCTGGATTTTTAAGCACCCCTTTCTTCCTATAAAATAAGTAAAGATGATAGCTTATAGAAAACATGACAGGCGACATCTTAGGATGAGTAAAGTACAGCCTACGATACACTGGGTGCTCAATAAGTGCTATATAACGTTGCCATTGTTATTGATATAGGTGCTAAGCTAAGCATTAAAATACAGGACCTGACCTCCCGGTGCTTAGTCTAATGGGGCGTGTAGAGTAGTCAAAAGTCAATTACAACGCTTTAAACCAGTTATACACGGTAATTGTCCATGGTGTTACGCAAACACCCAATGGACTCCCTGAACTGCAAACCTTGTGTTAAACTTTAGGTCCCTGTGTAACAGTCACCACACATGGTCCACCTCCTTCACCGCCAATCAGTCCAGCCTGGGAAGGCAGTTTGCAGGGTCTGAGGCACTCAGCGGCAGGCTGTTAGAAAAGAGTGGATGCAGAGAGTCAATGAAAGACAAAGGCTCCTATTGCTTATTCACACCCAGTGCTCAAAGCTCCAGACAGGATTATGCCATAGCCTAAGTGGCTTTCCTTAATAATTGTTCAGAGTTCAGTTCTCAAGAAATAACAAAGATGCTAACTATGGTGAGTAGGATTTGGGATGGGTGGAAGGAAGATAAATGTGGTCATAAAAAGGCAACAGCTCAATATAAACATTTAGTATCTTGACCACAACGGAGGCCGCACAAACCTACTCAATATAAACCTTTAGTATCTTGACTCTGGTTGAGGCCGCATAAACCTACACATGGCCTAGATTTTCACTGAACAAGGATCAGATCACGGTAACTGTTGCAAAGCCATGACAAGCTGAAGACGGCTGACTACATAGCCTTAGATTGTGACGAGCGGAGGAAGTACTTGGAACTAGGTACAGGGCCACAAATTAGTACAGAGAAAGCAAAGCTGGGGAAACCTGGGGGACAGCGGCTGGCCACATCCCTGCTGCGGCTGTGTGCCTCTCTTCTATAAATGACCTTGGAGACAAACCGGACAAAGAGTGTTCCGGCTCTCTCTCTTCCTGACTTCTTAGAACCTGCCTGTCAGCCTACAGTGATTCCAATTTAAAGCTCAGTAATTTTTACACCAGCTGTAGTTGTTCAAGACCAGTCTTGTCATATAATTTCATAGTCGTATCTGGAAATCTTGGGAAGTCAAGAACTTTTGTTTCATTAAAAGGCTGCAGTTCCTAAATATAAACTTTTCCCTTTTCGGCTTTTAGATTTCACAACATCCTAAGTGGTCTGCATTATTGACTTAGGGGTCTTCAAAGCCAGGAGGTTCCCAAGTGACCTCACCAGAAAAGTCAAACTATTTATTTTTGTTGTTGTTTCAATTCAGATTTGATGCCTAGGATGCATTTCTTTTCATGAGTGCGGTGGTTTGAATGAGGATGACCCCCCCCCCAAGGCCCATAGTGCTGAATGTTTCTTTCCCAGTCAGTGGATTATTTACGGGGCTTGGAAGGTGTGGCCTTGTAGGAGGAAGTTGGGTGTGGGAATATGGGGGAAAGCCTTTGAGGCTTCAAAAGCCCCATTCCAGGCCCAATCTCAGGCTCTCTCCCCTTCCTATCTATGGCTTGAAATTTAAGCTCTCAGCTACTGCTCCAGTGCCCTGCCTGCTTGCGTGCCTGTCAGCACAGTCCCCATCATGAGGACCATGGACTAAACTCTGAAACTGTAAACAAGCCCCCCAATTAAATCCTTTCTGTTATAAGTTGCCTTGATCGCGTGTCTCTTCACAGCAATAGAACCGTAACTACGAAAGCAATCTAGAACAACAAGCAATAGCCCTTATTGAAGTTATTCTTTCCATAGGTTTCCTTATAGGACTACATAGTCCCTTTCATTTAAGCTCTTCAACCAATTTTAATATGTTCAAATGGACACCACACATGTGCAAATTGGCAGGTGTGTTAGTGTCTTAAGGTTTCTACTGCTGTGAAGAGACACCAGGATCAAGTCAACTCTTATAAAGGACAACATTTAATTGGGACTGGCTTACCATTTCAGAGGTTCAGTCCCTCATCATCGTGGCAAGACACCTGGTGCCACATAGATGCTGGGGAAGGAGCTGAGAGTTCTACATCTCTCAGCAGAAGTAGAGAGAGCCACTTAGCCTGACTTGGGATTCTGAAAACTCAAAGTCCAGCCCCAGTGATACACTTCCTCCCACAAGGCCACATGTCCTAGTACTGCCACTCCCTGTTAGTCTATGGGGACCATTTTTTTTTTCATAAAACAACTTTATTCATGACACATTATTTTTAAAAAAAAATCCCATCCCCTGGAAATGAGTTAAAAAAAAATAAACGAAAGCCACCCCCACCACCCTGTTCCCACTTCCTCCCATTCCCGCCAAATAAAAGGGGAAAAAAAAGGAAAAGAAAAAAATAAAACAAAACAAAAACACCTGAAAAACAAAAACACCCCCAAACTCCCCAAAACAAAGTAGTGCATTTCCCCAAGGGTAAGGGGAATTTACACTGGAGCCGCTGGGAGCGAGATCTTCCGGTTACAGAAACCTGCAAAGAAAGACACTCAAAACAGAAAAAGAAACACAAAAGGAAACAAAATAGATCACCAGGCAAACTGGAGGAGCAGGGAGCTAGAGGAAAGAGGGGCAGGGTGGGTGGAGACCTGGTAGGACAGGAGCAGGCAGGCAGGGACTGCAAAAGGCAGGGAGAAGACGAGGGGAGGGAACAAGCTGAACAGTTTGGTGTCCTTCCAGAACCCTGGGTTTAAAAAAAAACCCTCCTACCACCCAAGCCCACCTACCCCTGAGCAGGCCCAGAGTTGATGGAAGGGAGCGGGGAAACAAGGAGCAGCTTGCACAGTTGAGATGTGTCCATGGCAAATCTATGGGGACCATTTTTATCCAAAACACCATAGGTAGTGGACTGTCACTATGCCCAGAGTCTTAATCCTAAGAGGTACTATGTTTCTGCACTCCATCAGCTCTTCCAGTCTCCTTCCCCAAAGCCACACATCACTATAATCAAATGCTGGCTTCTCCTCCTTGACTTCCTGCCTGGTCTTGACTCTGTGCCGCAACCCAACACCCCTGATTTATGCAGCGCCCCTGTGCCTCCTCATTTATGGTGGACCTGTGTGTGTGCACGCGCGCGCGCGTGTGTGTGTGTGTGTGTGTGTGTGTGTGTGTGTGTGTGTGTGTCAAACAGGTTCCTTCAGTGTAGCCCACTAGCGCACCTGCATGCTGTTCAGACAATGCTCCCTGCTGAAGTGCAAAACGCTGTGGAGATTCTTGCTTAAAGTCGCCCCGAGGCGCCGTACTATGTCCTTTGCCCTAAGTAGCATCGTTTGTTTTCCCTTAAAGAATTTCTCAACTGAGAACAGTGAGGCGGGATTCACAAATGTGTAAATAATGTGAACAGTGAAGCTTATTAAAACTACTTTTTCATCCGCACGTCCATAACACAATGAGACTGGATTTTTAAATACACGTACTTCATGCTAGGTCTGACGGCAAACTCGGAGATCCTATTATGTTTAGGCAACAGCCGAATAGAATAAATGTGGACTGTCCCCTCCCTGGGGATCTCTTTAGAAGACAGGTGTTTTGATAATTTCCAGTAGATGCATATATCAGGAGAACAGGTCATAAAAAGAAAGAGCCAAGACCACAATTTACACCCCGAGGACAATGACAAGGTAATGTTTTGTCGGGCCCAAAAGAGACACATAACTTTTGGAAGGGTAAAATATACAATAGAATTGCCCCAAAAAAAAGTGACAATAAATCTATAAATTGTAAAATAATGTAGATAATGAAATACATTTCTGTGCAATACAGAAAATGAAGCAAGGGCTAGGGACACCATGAGCGCCATCTTGAGGTGAAAACTATCATTCGCAACCGCTTCAGAACCTCTACGCCATCCACACCTGTGTAGGAAGGCAGGGATGAGGGATTTGACTCATCACAACGTAAACCCAAGGAGCACACCTATAATCCTAACACTCAGGAGGTAAAGGACATCTCAGTTATGTATCAAGTTCAAAACCAACCTTGGATAACGAGAGCTCCTCTCTAAACAATTACAGGTATTCCCATGAACCAAGGAGCTAGCAAACACCAAATTTAAAGAGGCCGCTGACATCTCTGACATGGCGCCTTTCACAGTGCAGATGACAGAGTGGCAGGGTCATCCATTAAGTTCCACATGCGCCTGCTATGGACTGGCATGCGCCTGCCCTGCTCAGCACTTTGGTCCATAATGGTAGGGACTGAAGGACATCTTTAAAATAGATGTACATTTCCCAGCCCAGAAATAGATGTTCAATAAACATTAACATTAAGATTCTATCGCTTATGCTGAGCTGGGTTGAACGATTACCTCGGTTCTTAGGATAAATTGAATGTCTAAAGACAGCCACATGATTAAATGCTAACACTTGGGTCTAAGAAGCTCCTGGGTCGCTTTCCACATTAAATTCGATTCATTTAAAGGCAGTTGTGTAGCCTCACAATTCTCCAAGATGAGAAAGTGGAAGATGACTGTCAGTCTTCACGTTCTTTGGAGGTCTCACTAAATAAATAAATAAATAAATAAATAAATAAATAAATAAATAAGTAAATAAAATTTAAAAACCTAAAAAAACAAAAACAAACAAACAAACAAAAAAAAAAACTGCAGAGTACAGCATCCTTAGCTCTACCCTAACATCTTTTTCTAATTCTCACCCCAAGAACTTCATTTTATCAATAAAGAAAAAAAAAAAAAAAACCTTACCAAATAAAAGACCTTGGAAAACATCCAAATACTGCTACGTGTTTATGGCCCACAAAACAGAGGACATGAAGTAAGAACCCCTGACTTCGAGTCTCCCATAAAACCCCCAGGACAAAATGTGGCTGTAAGAAGTTGGTTGGTTGGTTACTCAATTTAGCGGTGCCCTCTGGATTCTGAGCTCTGGCTCTGCCTCGCCTGGGTCTGATCTGGTTTTAGAAGGACTTCCCTGATGCACGTCAGCTGAGTACAGTTTGTCACCTCAACTTCAGACACTTTAAAGGCTCCTATTATGACCCACAGGTTGTGTACCTGGGTCCATAGGAGAACCAGGGCACAATTTCAAACCAGTTTAGGAGTTTCAGTCTCACCGGCACTCACCAGCTCTTTTGTCTGTCACCGACCGCACAGTTTTCGTGCAGTAGCAGATGTCGATGATTTAAGAACCAGAGTGGGAAGAACTTAAAACAGAGATAACCCTTTCCATTCACTTATTTATTGCGGTTATTATCTGTTGTCAGAGGTAAAGACCGGGTCTCCCAGGATCACAGCCTGAGAGCAACTGCAGCTCATATACCGTTCACAGTGCCCTCGCTTGTTACATTTCTCAAGCGGAAACCATGTCTAGACTGTAGTAGGGCAGTGACTGGCCGTAATTAATCCAAAAAGGATACACATGGGAAGATGTGGCCGCCCTCAAAAGACAATATTTGGGTACTCTGTGTGATGAATCAAGGGATATTAACTACAAGATAAACTTACCCCGGGGGCAAAGGATTAAGTGACTTCCCAGGCAGAAAGGAAGAGGGGGAACCCAGAGCAGCCCATATATGGGCTTTAGGACTAACACGGGGCAAGAAGCCGGAGGGGTGGGACAAGAAGAAGGAGGGGTGGGTCACGATGCCGGAGGGGTGGGGCAAGAGCCGGAAGGTGGGGCAAGAAGCTGGATGGGTGGGGCAAGAGCCGGAAGGTGGGGCAAGAAGCTGGAGGGTGGGGCAAGAAGCCGGAGGGTGGGGCAAGAAGCCGGAGGAGTGGGGCAGGAAGGGGAAATTGTTTTTATTGAGGTTCCTATTTGGAAGAGGTACAATGATGGGAACATTCTTAATGCTGTGAGCAAAATTGATTAATTCGAAGTTAAATGCTAATTGGATACAGAAAAATTTCTCTCTTTGGTCCTCAGTGACTCTAAGTTGGGATTTAACCGCAGTTCTAACCCTGTTCTGAATGTCAGAACCTGCCTTGTTTGATGACAGCCTAATTTTAAAAGCCCCTTGGGAATAAAGCCAGTAACCCTTGTTAAATTACACACACACACACACACACACACACACACACTTGAAACCTTATCAAAGCACAGTCAAATTTAAGGGATGTATTTTTAAGACATTGTGTTTTTAAGACATTAATTTAAGACATTCTGTTTCCTGAGGCTGTCAACAACGACATAAAAGACCTCAAGGAAGACTTGGAACCCCAAGTCCCTCCAGGGTCCCACATAGCACTGAGCTAAAAGGTACTGTGTTGAGCTAAGGTCCAGCTCAACTGAGCTCCTCCCTTCTGAGGCCTCCAGGCAGTGAAAAACTAGGGGTACCAGAGCCCGGAGGTGTTCGAATTTTGCTCCATAGTTGACGAGTAAGGACTTCAGAGTTAAGGTGAGGGCTCTGAGCCCCTTCATAGTCAGAACTCTGCTGTCCTGGCCAAAAGAGAAGTTCTGAAGTTGAAGAGAGAATAGCATGATGGCTATATCAGTAGGGATGCTTGCCATAGACAGCCCAACTACCTGCATCCCATGCTCAGGACCCACGAGGTGGAGAGAGAGAACTGACTCTCAAATTTCCAGTACATTTCTCTTTAACAGAGACACAGTGAGCCAGAGAGCTGGCTCAGTAGTTAAGAGCAATACCTGCTCTTCTTGAGGTCCTGAGTTCAATTCCCAGCAACCACATGGTGGCTCACGACCATCTATAATGGAATCCAATGCCCTCTTCTGGTTTGTCTGAAGACAGCTGCAGTGTATTCATATAAACAAACAAACAAACAAAGGAAGAGACACGGTGACACCCAACACCAACACACTCCTTCAGTTTACCACTCAGGGCTGAGGAAATTAACCAAAATCCTCTAACCTGCCATTGCTGCTAACTGTGGCTTTACTTAAAAGTCAGAGGTCTCAGGTATCAGAAAGATCAAACTTGAGTTGCTTCTGCTAGCCTATCACTGGCCAGTAGAATGCAAAAGGTACCGTAATATCAGGGAGAGAATCCACACTCCGCTACAAGGCCCGCCCAGGACAGGCATCCCAGCTGACACATGTCCCTGTCTCTGACACATCCCGTCTCTTGGAAGGTTGAATGACAACGTTCAAAGGCATCGGGTCCAAATGTGTGGAACTACTAAATGTCATCATTGGTGACAAACGCTTTGCAGGTTTGGGTAAGTAGGGAAATTATCTGTGTGTGCCTAGAATGAACGGCAAGTACCTGTAAGAGGCAGGTGATCTGACACAGGTAAGAAGAAAGTGTGCACCGGGCAGTGGTGGTGCACGCCTTTAATCCCAGCACTTGGGAGGCAGAGGCAGGCAGGCAGATTTCTGAGTTCAAGGCCAGGCTGGTCTACAGCATGAGTTCCAGGACAGCTGGTGCTACGCAAAGAAACCCTGTCTCAAAAAAAAAAAAAAAAAGGGAAGGGAAGGGAAGGGAAGGGAAGGGAAGGGAAGGGAAGGGAAGGGAAGGGAAGGGAAGGGAAAAGAAGAGAATGGAAGGAGGGAAGGGAAGGAAAGGAAAGGAAAGGAAAGGAAAGGAAAGGAAAGGAAAGGAAAGGAAAGGAAAGGAAAGGAAAGGAAAGGAAAGGAAAGGAAAGGAAAGGAAAGGAAAAAAAGGAAGTGTGGCCACAGAAACAGATAAATGGGATGAGGCCACCACCAAGGTGTACCAGAAGCCACCAGAAGCTGGAACAAAGACATTCTGAAGGAATTGCAGGTGTGCCTGTCCCTTCACTGGAGTCCCTTTGCATAACTTAGATTCCTGGACTCTCTAACATCAAGAAACTACATTTCTAGTTTAGTTTTTAAAGCCACAGAGTTTGTGGTTACTTGCCACAACATCAGGCTATAGTGAATCCCTAAATTACCCAACAGAAAGAGTCACTACCCTAAGAAAGAGAGAAGAAACCAAAAGTTGCAGGTAGGGACAAGAGTAGCTCCCTGCCGATGGAAAGGCCTCGAAGTGAGGATGAGAGATGGTGCAGGCTGGCCCCACAGCCCTTCCACCCACATGGAGAGGGGAGGGGACAGTTTTCCTTTTATTAATATTTTATTATTATTATTATTATTATTATTGCATATTAATTATATAGCGGGCTTCACTATGACTTTTCATATGTAAATAACGTATCTCCACCACACTTACCCTACATTACCCTCTTACCCTTCACCTCTCCCCATTGAGCCCCTTCCCTTCCACCTTGTCCCCTCTCTAACTTTAGATCATTTTTTTTTAATCATATATGGCCTGATGAGTTTCATTTGGGCTACTTATAGGAGCATGGTTAGGGGCTAATTGCAAGAGCAGGGACACCTTTAAACCTAGTCATAGTTTTTTAAATAGTTGGGGCTTTATTATTATTTTTGAAATTATAATTAATATAATTATAACCTTTTTATTCCTTTCTGCCCCTTGTGGGCAGAACTGTGCTCAAGATAGAAAGCATGCTTAGCACATGCCAGGCTATGGGTTCAATCCCCAACATCTCTGACAACCCTTCAAAAACCGAAAGCAAAAACCAACAAATAAAAAGTGAGTCAAAAACAACTTAGCTCAAGCAAAAGAGTTATCCGAGAAGTGCCTCTCTCTGAAGTTCAAAGCCCTATGCCAATGACTTTAGTTTTCTTTCCAAAAAAAAAAAAAATCTTTTTTATGATGTATTTACTTTTATTTTCTGTGCATCACTGTTTTGTTTGCGTGTTTATATGCATGCCCTCAGAAAGCAAAAGAGGGAATTAAATTGCCTGGTTCTGGAGCGACAGAAGGTTTGAACCACCATGCTGGGAATCAAACCCACACCCTCTGCAGGAGCATCAGGTACTGAGCCGTCTCACTTAGCCCTAAAATACTCTTTTCTTAATGCATTTTATTTTACATGTATGAATGTTCTGCCTGTATTGTAAGTGCATCAGATCTATGCGGTGCCCACAGAGGTCAGAAAACGACACTGAATCCTTTGGAAGTCGTGTTACAGTGAGCCACCAGGCAGATGCTGGGAACTAATCCTTGGTTCTCTGGAGAACTCTAAGTGATCTTCACAGCTGGGTCGTCTCTCCATCCTCACTCCAACAAAATAGTCAATGCTTATATTACTTATCTTTAATGTTTTTAGTGTAATTATTTGTAACCATTATGTAAAAATTTAGAATATCCTGAGTAGGTTTTTTTGGAGGGGTTTCACTGTTTGGGGCAATGACTTTGTGTTCGATGTAAAAAATATGCAGGAAGCATTCAGTGCGTGGGACACCTCTTTTCTAGGAGCCCAGGCAGAAGACAGTGTCACATACAGCCTTGCAATCGAGCTGTTGTCTTTGGAGAACATAGAGTTCTTATTTCTTCCTGGTATCTGCTTTGAGGTTGGGGCAGGGTTGTCAAACAGCTATAATGCAATGTTGTAAATATTTTGTCAAAGTAGAAGTATGTGGGAGAAACATCCTTTTCATTTTTGCTGACAAGTTGAAGTTGGTTTTGTTTTTTAAAAACCGTGAAAGTTCTTGATAGTATACTTCAAAGAGATTAATGCACAGACTCCCTTTCTGAGTCATGGAGAGAGGGGTGTGAACGTGTTTGGTGGGAAGGGAATTGGGTGACAGTGTGGATGTTCACAAGAGGATATCTGAAGATGTTTGTTATATGCCGTGCATTAGAAAAGAAGAATGTGCCAAGCTCTCTCCTGCTGCCGTAGCAACACACTGGGAGTCTTAAAAAGCAACTGCATTAACTTGGTTGAACTAAAGGGTGCCCACAGAACTGGTAAAACATTATGAAGAGATGTGTCTATGCAGGTGTTCCTTGAATCTGGGCACCCCACTGGATTAAAAAACAAGGCATGGTGGTGCATGACTTTAATCCCAGCACTCGGGAGACAGAAGCAAGATCTCTGTGAGTTCAAGGCCAACTCATTCTACACAGAGCATTCCAGGCTGCATAGTGAGAGGCTGTCTCAAGAAGAGGAGAGGGAGAGGGAGGAGGAGGAGGAGGAGGAGGAGGAGGATAGTGTGTTGACTGAGACAACACAAGCAAATATAGTAGGAAGTGGTAATGTGGCTCAGTGGTAGAGCACTTGCCTAGTACACTATGATAACATAGGTTCAGTCCACAGAACTGCAAACAACAGCGATACCAATAGTCACAACTGGCTCAAGCAGAAAGACAAGAAGCAGTCAGTCCTTCTTCCTCTTTGTACTCAATGATTTTAGGGTCACAGAATCAAAGCCGGGAGGATGAAAGGGGCTCTGGAGGTCATCAGCCATAAAGCATGATCCGGTACTCACTCTCCTCTGGTACCCAGTCCTACAGAGGAGAGCATCGAGCATTCATGATGGATCTCCTAACATCCAGTCCACCCCACCTCAAAGGAAGATGAGTGCTAGGTGGGGGACGTGTATCAGGCATCAAGGATCCTTTATGGATATCAGTGAACTTTCCAAATCCAGATCCTGGGCACCATCAGGACATCGAAGAAAACTGTGAAGCCCTACGTGGTTTTGGTTATTGCTTTTTCTCATACCTCACACTGCATCTGTTGAGCCCAGGGTTATTTAAGGCCTGATGTTCACGGTGCTGTAGTGTACAGTGAAATAAATGAGGTTTCAGCTAATTAAATGCCTGCACAACGCTGAGACACTTGAAAAAAAATCTCAAAATTCATCTATTGGCCTGTCCTAACGCCAGGAGCTGCTACTGTTATGTGACACAATAAAAGGTGTTATGTAAATCTTTAATATTTTATTAAACATAAATAATTAGAATATCTAGCCATTTTCTAGCACAGGAATATCTGACAGCAAGCATGCAGAAAGCATTGCAGATGTTCACAAACTGCAGAAATGTCAATTTGCTTGAGTTCCTTTTAAGCAATGTTTTGTTTTGTTTTGGGTTTTTTTTTTTTTTTTGGTTTTTTTTTTTTTTGGTTTTTTTTTTTTACTCTGAAGAAGTGAACATTTATAACTGTGAATAAATTGTTTGTGGTTTAGGCAAATGTTTAGGAATATTCAATAAAGCATTCGTATAAATATTCAGCTATGGAGATAATTTGATTTAAATAGATGCTACTTTCAATAAATAAACATTGTTCAACATGAATAAACATCTTAAACAACCGGCAAGTATCAAAACCCAGCTGATGTTTCATGCAAATCTTTGGAAAACACTTTATTTAGCAGTTCTTCTTAAACCAGGCACACATTGTTAGCGACACTTCTGCACTTGTGTGAAAGCAGAGTCTTTTTCCAGAGGATGAACACAGCCCACAGCACCGCCATTTTATTACCATTTTCCCTTCTTTGCAGCCTTTTACAGTGTGTCAATATGGTTCTCCAAGGGTCCGAACAGAAACGGAAGAACAAGACTGCCAAGGGTTCCAACTGCCTCTGACTTTTACATCTCTGTGACCTATGGTAATTTAACTGTGTACGCCCTCAGTATCGCCATCTGTGAACTAAAAATCAGAACACTTTCTCCGTAGGACTGAGGTTAAATAAGATCCTGTGATCACCTATATGACTTTGTATAAATTGAATGCCCCATCCAATCATCCAGCCATTGTCTTTAGCCTGTAATTGTTCTCATGCGCTGTAAATGGGGGTGTAGCATTCTTGGGAGCAATTTGATCATAGCTATCAAAACGGGACATGCGCATTTTCTTCGATCCAGCAACTATGCCACAGGGGATTTACCTGTCACTAGTTAGTTGACAAGTATGCCTCTACCTCAATATCCCAAGATGTTTACCGTTGCCTTTTTATACTATCAAACAGGAGGGCGGGGAGGAGGGGGGAGGAGAGACAGCTCAGATGCTCATCAATAAACGATTAAGTCGATTTCAATAAACTCCCACTTATGGGACTTGTCGCAATAGAAATTTTACCTTTGTATGTTTGCTTATTGTCTCCCTCTTTGTGATAAGAGGGCACTTTGCCCCTTCTAAAGGATGCTGAATGGCGGGAGCTTGGGTGGCAACAACTGTGACCCTTTCCTATCTCTTTATGCAGGTGATGCGGGTGTGTCTGGTGATTGAGGAAGAACAGTTAGATGTGACCAACTCCTCAAGTCCCCTCTACTTCTTGGTAGAGAGCAGTCCGCAGCAAACAGGAGCCCTTTCTACCCCAGCAGCTTGACTCGGCAGTTCTGAGGGGACACCCATCGTTATCAGCCTACCATGGGATTGAGTCCCCAGCTCTGGACATACGCCATCAGGTGTGCATCCCATCTTACTTCAACACAGCCTTTAATGACATCAGGGAGATGGGCGTCTCCATTTACCCTTTCCTTTATATTTATATTCGATTGGATTCTGGACGAGAAAAAAATGATGCTGTTTGAGGAATCCCATGAAGACAGAAAGACTGCAAGCTTGAAGTTAACCAGTTCTACATAGCAGGTTTCTGCTCCCCCCACCCCACAAAAAATCAAATTTAAAAATTGATAAGAGTGGGGGTTGGGGAAGTACCTCAACTGTTAAAAGCACTTGCTCCTCTCTCAAAGGACCGGTGTTTGATTCCCAGCACGGATGCGGCAGCTCACGACCCTCTGCAACGCCAGTTTCAGAAAATCCACCACCTTCTTTGGGACTCTGCAAGCACCAGGCAAGCACGTGGCACACAGACATACGTGCAGCGAAATCCACATACACATAAGAATTTTTAAGTTTTAAAAAAACATGTTTAAAAATCTGAGGAAAGCACGCACGGTTTCTGTGTGGGGTGAGAGAAATGAGGTTTTCATCAGAGGAGACGTGGGCTGCTCAGAGTACACCCACCAGAACTGTTCAGACTTTTCTAACAGCATCTTTAATATTAGTTATTTGATAAAAACCATCTATTAGAAGTTACTAAAAAAGTGTACACTGATAATCCCAGAACTTGGGAGGCATAGGCAGGTGGATCTCTGTGAGTTTGAGGCCTGCCTGGTCAGCCAGGGCTACACAGAGAAACCCCTTCTCAAATAAATAAATAATAAATACATAAAGTAAAATAAAGTTATTGAAAATAATTATGAATGGCCTTTTTTCTTTATATGTTTTGCAAAAATAAGCAGTTTTAAGAGAAATCTTCAGAGGGAGGGGAAACACATAGCAAATCACTTTTATAGAATGAGCGATCACATTTACATCTCAGTTTTGATTTTTTTTGTCTGGAGATTTGGATGGCACTGGTTTGTTTGTTGCATGTATACAATGTGTTGTGACCATATTCACGGCCCTGTGTCCTCTCTTATGCCCCTCCCACTCCTGCTGACCCCTGTCTTCCCAACTAATCCAATATTCTCCTACATCCACATCTTTGAGTGTCCGTGTGTGTTGTACATGTAGCCACATGTACTGTGTGTTCATTATCGCAATGTCCGTGTCGTACACAGAAGTCAGCATTACACAGCACTATTCCCAACCACTGGCTCTTCCGATCTTTCCAACCCTCTTCCACAATATCCCCTGGCCTTGGAGGACACACTATGGATGTCCCATCTAGGACTTAGCACTCACTCGTCACTTATTTTCAGCATGGTTACCAGCTATAAGCCTCTGCATCAGTTGCTACCCAGTACAAGAAGCTTCTCTGAGCAAGGCTGGGAGCTGTAACAGTCTGTGGGCATAAGCATGTAGAAGCCTGAGTACTTTGACTACGTGTTCTTTTAGCAAAACATCAGCTATAGGTGTCTCCTCTAAGGCCTGTTACTCTCTCAGATTTAGCCACCATTCCGGCAGTGAACATATATTGGCTGACAGGTCAGTACTGTAGCACATAGGATCTGCAGCTGAGTTAGACTGTCAATGGCTTTTCTTTCTCTCAACCAACCAATGGGCACCTCCTGGCACCATGAGTACCCAGCAGCAGGAGGGAGCTTCCACCTCAGTTCCAGCTTTATTTCTGTGCCCTGTATCCAAAGTATTCAATGTCTTCAGCGACAGAGTCTTACCATCAAATTCTAATATGCAATCGAGAGCGATGGCAACAGCCTGTAATTGTTTGGGGAATCTAACTGGCCAGTATCTCATAGGGAAGTATCCCATACCTGGCTCCATGGTTTTCATTTTAAAACCTGTGGCTACTGAAAGAAGCATTAATCAAGCATGCAGAATACCTTTGTCCAAACTCTTTTCTTAAATTATATTTTCTAGCTGTGTGGACGTCTCTCAAGCCCTTTAATCCTAGTGCTTGGGAGGTAGAGGTGGGAAGATATCCATGAGTTCAAGGGCAGTCTAGTCTACGTGGTAAGTTCCAGGCCAGCCAGGGCTACATGACAATAACCCTGTTTGGGACAAAAAAAAAAAAAAAAAGTGTATTTTCTTGTTAATTTATAAAGCTTTCTGTCTGCTTTTTTTGGATACTCCACTCCCAGCTTTCCCAGTTCTGGCAACTCCACCCCCCTTTAACCCTTTCCTCACCTAGTGGTTCCCCCTCTGTTTTCATATCGCATATGCTTTATTAACTCTCTTACCTTTAAGGTCTCATAATTGGCTTCTCATGGCTCCTTGGTTGTTTCCTGGCCTCCACAGACATTCCAATTAAAACACAGAAATCCAAAAGTGTGGAGCCGAGAGTGAATATAAGAGAGAAGCAGACAGTGTCTGTCTGTCTCCCTAGGCCTCGGTTACTTCACTCAGTATAATATTTTCTTGCTCCATTCATCTTTGGAAGTTTTCATGTAAGTGCAGAACAAAACTTCCATTGTGTGTATGAACCAAGTTTTCATTCTCTATTTATCAGCTGATTGACATCCAGGTTGGTTCCATTTCTTAGCTAAGTGCTTAGAGCAGCAGTGAATGTGGCTGAGCAGGAATCTCTGTCATAGGATACAGAGCATCCTGTGGTACTCCATACTTGCGCTCCTCTATACTCTGTGTGGTACTTTTGGTATGTGCTCAGGAGTGCTATAGCTGAACACATCAGTTTTCTTGGTTTAAAACAACAAAACTCCAGGTACATTAAGTAGATTTTTAAAAATGCATCATGTCTATTTGTGTTTGTGTGTGTGTGCATGTATGTGTGCGTGTACATATGTGTGCTGGCACAAGTGCACACATGTGCATGTGGATACAACAAGTTGATGCTGTCTTGTTCAATCTCTCTCCACATTATCACTTGAGACAGGGTCTCTCGCTGAACACAGGAGTTTGCCACTTACTACACTAGCTAGCCAGCAAGCCCCCAGGGATCCCACTGCCTCCGGTATTACAGATGTGCTCTGTCACACTGGGCTTTTTATATGGAAGCCAGGCGATCTTAGTTCAAGTGCTCACGCTTGTTAGCAAGCACTTAATTGACTGAGCCATCTCCCCAGAAGGGGAATACATTTTAAGACACTAAATGCTAGTAAGTACACCAGGAGGCTGGGAGGCCAGCCAAAACTTGAACAGAACTCAAGGCAACCCTGAGCCACCATCATGATGACACAGAATCTGAAGGTGATGATGCTGCCACAGATCGTGTGTGACGACACTTGCACGGCCTCGACAGCCATGGGACCCTTGACTTTCCGAACCTTCCCTGTTCTCCTGTCATAACCTCAAGGTTCAAAGTTCAATGCAGGAGCAACCAACCAACCAAATAAGATGAAGACTCCTCCCCAAGAGGAAGGTCCTGTAGGGTCAAGGACACCACACACTCCCTAGTTCACTGCAACAGGAGGGCAAGCTAGAAGGTGGGTTTAAAATGGAAAGATGAAGGTGTCTCCTTGGTTGTTTCCGATTTCCTAATGCATTGTGTGAATGGCAGCAGTAAGCAGACAGTACTAGAGTTTGAGGAGAGAGAGGAAAAAGGGGGAGGAGCAATAACACTTTAGAGGATGGCCCACATAGTAAACTATGCTAAAAGAGTGGCCCACTAAAATAATGACCGCTTCTTTGCCCATGAATCTGGCCGTTCTCCTTCAGGGCCCCTCATAGGATTTACAGTGAAATGGTGGTGGAGTGGACATCATCCTGAAGGACTCTTCAGACCTAATTCTGGTCTTGGGCTAGGGAGGCAACATTGGAGCACCTCAGATTCTCTCCCACTCCCTCTATCTCTCCATTTACACGTATGCATGCGCATGCGCATGTATTCATTTTACTTATATGTGCATATATAACATACATGTATACATGTGTATATACACACATCTATAAATTATCCATATTTGTATTTCTGTGCATATTCACATAGAAGCTGAAGGCTCCCAATGACCCAAGAAAAACCAGCAGAGTCTTTGTAGCCTTTTCTAGCCTAGTCTCAGAAGTCCCATCATGCTCACTCTGCTATATTCTACTTACAGCTCATTCTGCTATAGTCTACTTACAGCAGAGGAAGTACATTGACTCTGAATACTGAAGTCGTACCCAGAGCCAAGGGAAGCAGGTGCTCTCTCAGTGTAAGAAACATCAAAGAGGGCTGGAGAGATGGCTCAGTGGTTAAGGGCACTGACTGCTCTTCCAGAGGTCCTGAGTTCAATTCCCAACAACCACATAGTGGCTCACGACCATCTGTAATGGGATCCTATGTCCTCTTCTGGCATGCATAAAGGCAGCTACAGTATACTCATATAAATATAGTAAATAAATAACTCCTTTTAAAAAAAGAAATGTTGGGCTGGTGAGATGGCTCAGCGGGTAAGAGCACTGGACTGCTCTTCCGAAGGTCCTGAGTTCAAATCCCAGCAACCACATGGTGGCTCACAACCATCCGCAACGAGATTTGACTCCCTCTTCTGGAGTGTCTGAAGACAGCTACAGTGTACTTACATATAATAAATAAATAAATCTTTAAAAAAAAAGAAAAAAGAAAAAGAAATGTCAAAGAATTTGCAGGAATAGTTCTAAAGCTCTACATGTAGAAAAAAAAGAAAGATTAAAGAGAAAGAAGAAAAGGAAGAAATATCAGGGCTATACTGTGTGTTCATGGTCATAGTTCATGACATGGTCATAAGTCAGAGTCTCTGGTTGGAAGTTACGGTTTTTTGTCCATTGACTTTAGGCTTGTTGGGTGTGGATGCAGGAGAAGATAGTCTATTTACAGTAGACTTCATCAACAGTCCTCCCTGTGAGAAAGTAAGTACCATGGCAGAAGAACTTTTGTGTGACTTACAGCTGAATCTCAAAGGTCAAAAAGCTGATCACAGGATCCCTCAGTGTGCCCTTGTTGGGTTGATCTGGGCTCTTTCGGGCTCTTTTGAGTCAGGATATCTGCCTGCCTCTCTGTCTCCAACTCCACCATTTGACTTGACACAGTTCACAGGAGTGCATGGAGCCTCAGGTCTCACATCTATAAAATGAAGATGATTTGATTTTAAGATCTCTTTTCAGGCATAAAAGTCACATCTTGCTGTCTCGCCTCACTCGTCTGAGGACTTGCTGCCAAAGCACATCCATTCAGATGAAGGCACCAGCAAGGTGCCCTCGGGTTTTTACCTTACAACTGATCCACTTAAGACGAAGCCTCTGGAAACACATTGAGTCTAAAAGCAAAGCCTCCTACACTCAATAAATCCTTGTTGCATTTCAACGTAAGAACACACAGAGAGAACTATTGATGCTGGAGCTGTAAAGTACCTAAAAACAGATAGATCCAGCCCATCATTTGCCCTCTTGGGTGTTCACATCCTTTATTAGCTATCTCCCAGCCCAGTCAGGTAAATATATCTCTTTTTATCTTTCCACACATATCAATCCCTTTCTTTTATTTTTGTTATTTTTCTCTAAACATTCCCCAGTCTGTCTTTGCCTTTCCAATAGTTGATGTAAATACTGTACATGAGGTAGGAAGTAGAGTGAGGCAGCAAAAGCAATAAAGAACGTGAAGCAATGGAAACAAATCACATCACTAAGGCAGCAATGTTGTCTGAGCATTCACTGAGCCCTAATGGCTGAAGCACACCCTGAGGCTGGCAACCGCCTGTGGGGTGGATTTGAGGACTCAAGTGGGGTCTCCTACTCAAAAGTGGCTAGACAGGGTTCAATGCCAGCTCTCCCACTAATAGAATGTATGTGTGAGCTTGGATAAGCTGTTTCTTAACCATTCCGTTTCTTGATTTCATTCTTTAAAATATGTGTCTGCAGCATACAGGATTACAGGATCAAGTGAAATAATATACATGAAGTACCGTGAACCACATCTAGGACAGAGTGACCACGTGCAAACGCAAGAATAGAGCCATGCTGCCTGAAATCCTATCATTAATAACTTACTCCTTGGGATGAAGGCAAGGACCCAGCCTTGCTGCTAGTCCTACTCTAACCATATTGTCAAGCTAAGAAATTCATTTGTTCTCCTTCTCTATTCTATGATGGATGGAATTCTCATATCAGGCCCCTGTAACTTGCCCTATTTTGAATGTCTAACCAATGTCCAACATCTCTGCTACCAGTTCCCCCGCTTTTCATTCCTACCTAGGGGTCTGGACTAAAATCCAGACCAATGGCTAGCGTCTAGCCAGGTGTGAGTTAGAGATGCAATGCAGTTAAGCATTGATGGTATAGACAATGAAGAATGGACTGGACCATCTGAGAAGGAGGAGAATAAAATGGACCTTTGGTTTTGGGATTTGGGAAGAAAAGAGTTTGAGGATTTCTAATCAAGTAACCACCAGTAACTAGATAGATTGTATGCATCTAATGAGAAATGCTATCAGGTTTTTTTGTTGATTTTGTTTTTTGCATTGTTAATGGATAGGGATGGGAAGTTTAACTTGTTCACTAGATGAGTTTAATAAAATACCTAGGACATGATTAACCTTGAGAGCATCATGATAAAATGTTTGTCCCCTCCCTTGTGGAACTCATACTGCCATGGTAAGACACCCAGACAGAGAACAGTGGTTGCTGGAAAGCGAAGGAAGCTGGTGCCTCGTTGATGGTTAGGAGCTGGGGTGACTTCTGAGAGAGTTATAGAGGAGAGAGGAAGAGAGGCCAGAGCTTTGCCTGATGTTGAGAGTCAAGAGATTACAGAAATTTGCACTGGAAGCATGCACGTTCCCTGATTAAATGTAGGAGGGACCATGAGAGATGACAGGAGGCTGGAAGCAGGATAGTGGGTGACACAGTAGGATTTAAGAAGAAAATGAAAAAGAGAGTATATTCGTGAACCTAAATTTCAAGCAGTTCCACTAAGATTTAAAAAAAAAAAAAAAGCAGACTGTCAAGGTGTGACTAGAACTGTGGGACTCCACTTGAGTATACTTCTGGGTCAACAGTAAGATCGTCTTCCAAGGGTCTTAAGGAGCCCAAGCCTTTGAATTGGGTTTTAATAGAAAAGGGGTCAGGTCTCTCCTGCATTCAACAGTTCTATTGGCCTCTTTGATCTCTGAAAAAGTCAAGTAACAGATTTTTTTTTTCCTTCAGTCAAAAGCTTCCCACGGGTGGTTTCTTGGGAGCCTTGAACACTGCTTTGGCTGGTGTGTGGTGCCCAGGAGGAAACCCCAAGGGCCTCTGAATAGGCCAGGTGGTAGGAAGAGAGACAGTAGCAGGAAGCCAGGTCCCACGGCTTCAGAAACCTCTTTTGAAAAGAGGAAGGTACAAGAGTCTAAACTCAGAGGAGAAGCAAGGCAAGCGGAAAGGAGTGATGAGCACCTTAGAAAACGGAGTAGGATGGAGAATCTAGGAGTGAACCAGGAAAGTGAGAGAAAGGATTGAGAACAGTGTCTAGGTGGACTAGTCAGGGCTCTACAGAACTTACAGAGTGACTATAGATAGGTAGATAGACAGATACATACATACATACATACATACATACATGCATACATGCATAGGCAGGCAGATGGACAGATAGATAAATATGATACATACATACATGCATGTATACATGCATAAATACATACATAGGCAGGCAGATGGACAGATATGATAGATAAATATGATACATACATACATACATACATACGTACATAGATACATAGATAGATAGATAGATAGATAGATAGATAGATAGATAGATAGATAGATAGATAGATAGATTGATTTTTCTGGAATAACTTACAACCTTCAGTCTAACTAATCCAACAACGACCTAGTGGTCGTTCAGTCCACCAGGCTGGGTGTCAGCCAGTCTTCAGGATGTGCTGGAACTCCTGCTTCAAGAGCAGATCAAAGGCATGCATCTTCCTCCTTCAAAGGTCCAGAGTAGATGTACCTACTTCAAACAAAGCAAAGAAGTCTCTTCTAGATGTGCCCTCCATATCTGGATTGTGGTTCATTCCAGATGTAGTCAAGTTGACAATCAAGAGTAGCCACAGCCGCCGGGCGTGGTGGCGCACGCCTTTAATCCCAGCACTTGGGAGGCAGAGGCAGGTGGATTTCTGAGTTCGAGGCCAGCCTGGTCTACAAAGTGAGTTC
>NC_034596.1:64640681-64647329 GCF_900095145.1 Mus pahari
AGAGAGAGAGAGAGAGAGAGAGAGAGAGAAAGAGAAGCCATAGCTGTCACTCTGGGTTTCCTTAGCAGTGGAGCTTTGTTAATGGGCCTGAGGAAAGAAACAACAACGACGAAAATGCCCAAGGACAGCAACGCCTGAAAGGAGAGATGGGTTCCCGGCAGGCTTGAAAATGTATTTACCTCCTGCAGACTAGCTTTCTCAGTTCCAGAGGTGCTCTGCATGCCACTGGGGAAGCAAAACCATCACTGCTTTTCCCCAGGGCCAGGCTGCATGCTAAGATACCAACCTCCATGCAAGCTGCATCTCCTGGTGCAATCGTAGTAGCACTATTGTGATTATACAACTTTATAGTTGGATTTAAAGTTCCATCTACAGGAAGAAATTTCATGCTTGACCCTGTAACCTTTGTCGAAAGTCAGTGGTTTGAGAAGTCATAGGCCTTAGGGTAGTGTCTCTTATTGGCGTTTTGACAAGTAGTCATGTTGTCAAGTTGACTTCTAAATATATATACTTATACACACACACCTGAGCTGTAGTCGGCATCAGGAAAACTTTGCAGGTGGTTGTTGTTGCTGTTGTTGTTGTTGCTGCTGCTGCTGCTGCTGCTGTTGTTGTTGTTGTTGTTGTTGTTGTTATTTTCCAGTGGGCAATAGTCAAGGGAAAGATGCATAACTGGTCAAAATTCTAAGAGGAGAGACTAAGTGTTCAGCCCCATATAAGACATGTTTATCTACCCCTGTCATCCCAAGTCAGGGCTTAGGGAACATCACGGAAGAAGAGGCGGAAGGAAGGTAAGAGCAGAGGATGGGGAGGAGCTCCATGAAATGCTGTGTGCTAGCTATGCCACACCCAGAAAACAGCACTTCACGGAGCTCCTCCCCATCCTCTGCTCTTACCTTCCTTCTGCAGACTAAACAGGGACAGCGAGATAGCTCAGCAGGCAAAGACACTGGTCACCAAGCCTGACGACCAGATCCCATATGGCAGAAGGGGAGAACTGACTCCCACTGAGTGCCTTCTGACCTCCTCATGTATAGTCGTACAAAAGCACGCACATACACACACACACACACACACACACACACACACACACGTAAAAATAAGTAACTACATAGACGCTATTAAAGAGAAGCAAGATATTAGATTAGCCAGGAGAATAATAAGAGAGCAATTAGGGGAAGATTTTTCAGGAATGGAGTGATCGGAAAAGCTAACTGTCCTATAAGTGTCAACTGATGCATATCTATTAGGTTTAACTGGCAACTCATTGGTAACTTTTCCAGGTAGAGCTAGGCACCATGGTGCACACCTTTAATCCCATCACAAGGGAGGCAGAGACCGGCACCTGATCTACGTATCAAATCCCTGGCCATCCAGGAACATATAGTGAGACCCTATCTCAAAAAAAAAAAAAAAAAAAAAAAGAATCTAAAGGAAAAAAGAAAAGAAAAATTTCAAGATAGAAGCAGAAAATAGATTACTAAGGATTAAAGAAACCAGAGTGAGACCATGTCAATGGCCTTTTCATCATTCTTATGTGTGAAGAAAAGAAAGAGATGAGGATGGGAAGAGAAATATCCAGAAAGGCCACTGAGCCACCGGCAGCTGTGGCGTTTGCTCTTCCTTTACAACAAAAAAGATTTTAAAGGTGATTCTATTCCACGTGGAGGAATCTCCTGGAGATGAAGGGGCTGCAAACACAAAAGAAAAGAAGAGAACTCTGACCTTACAGTAAGGTCATGGTGGAGACTAAAGAAGTAGAATTTAACCCAGCTCACAGATCAGCCTTAAATAGACAGTATCACAGCATCAGGAGAGGTACAGGCTGGTGCTGATGCAGACACACGCGCGCAGGCAGCAATAGCCATCTATCTCCCTCCTGACAGACATTATCAAATGTTATCCGTAGAGAGTGAAGTAGCTGCAGTGCCGGTGGGAGCCTCGGAGGTGAGGAAGGAACCGCACCCTGAGGGAATGCCAAACAGAGCCGCACCCTTCACTGACCCACATCAATGCCAGTGCCCACACGTGCCACACAGCTGCCTCTTGCATCACTCGGGAGCTCGGGTGTGGGAAAGGAAGTCCCTTAGATAGGAACTAAGGTTGCAGAACAGGTGGAAGAGGCACACAGAGGAAGAAAGGAATTGAGGATGCTAAAACGAGAGAGAGAAACACAAATGCACCGTGAAACCTCATCAAAAGTGATAAAGACAGAAAAGGACTGGTGAAAGGGTCAGAGGAGAAGGGAACCAAGACACTGGCGATTACCAGGAAGGGAGAAAACAGACTGGCTTTTGAGCTAGCTTTCTATAGGTGGTGGGGGAAAGGGTGCGTGGTGAAATCTCCGAGTTTCACATATGGAGATAGTGAAAATATATGTTAGGGTTAAAAGAAACATTGGGGTTAAAACCATAAGGCTGAGAAAACTAGGAATGAGATAGTCAGGTGGACCTCATGTAAGACACACAGGCTTTGAAAAGCAAGGCCAGTGTCAGTGAGCTGACCAGCTGGTTTCCACGAGACTCCCAGAGTCCTTGTGGCAGTATTATCCTTTCACACCAACTTACCTTACCTCTAATGAAGCTGATGATAAGCCAATGATCAACTAAACTGTAAGAAATGATGGCTTCTAACTTAAACGCTTTCACTTAGTAGGCAACCCCATAGACATGGTGATAACCATGAGGTAACCAAGAAAGACTACAGCTACATGTTGGTAGCTGGGATAAAGTTAACTCATTGCCAGAGTAAAACTCAAAGCTGATCATGCAACCATAATAGCAAAAGGAGCTTAGTGTCACTAGCATTTGAGACATGTGAAGAGCCAGAGGATAGCAATGCCAGCTGAGTGGTTAAAGGTCAGCAGTCAAGGTCAACATCTAACAAAGTCAGAGTCAGACACAGAAAGAACAGGGCTTTACCTACCCCTCTGGGTGGGCAGAGCATGAGCAGCATGTGATTAATCATCTCTCTGACTGGGCTAAGGGGACAGGCACAGAGTGTGTAGATCTCCACTAGCTCAGCCCAAGACAGCCCAGAGCCCAAACCAATCTCCTAACAATGACCTCAGCCTTGTCTTTGACTCTATAAAAATCCCCACACAAAAAACATTCATTTTTTCCTGGGCAGTGGTGCACGCCTTTAATACCAGCACTTGGGAGGCAGAGTCAAGTAGATTTCTGAGTTCGAAGCCAGCCTAGTCTATGGAGTGAGTTCCAGGACAGCCAGGGCTACACAGAGAAACCCTGTCTCAAAAAAAATATATATCACTTTTGTTCCTTTTTTGAGGCCATCCCACTTTCATGAGATTGACTTCTCAATTTTTCAGTTGTCTATAGCTCCCCTCAACAAATCTCACTTTCACTTTATATACTCTCATGAGAATTCACATCCTTAATTGTCATTGGTGTGAAACAACAAACCCAGAAGCCACCGTTCCAGATCCATCTTTGGTGACTGTGAGTATCCAGCACCCTAGGTTCTTGGATTAAGCACAATTCACAACTGAGCAAAAAAAGTCTTGTCCTATTCACTCAAAAAAAAAAAAAAAAAAAAAAAAAACATGCATCAATTTAAAAAGCATCCCTCGTGTCTCACAGTATGGAGTGATGTAGAACTGTTCTGAGTGTGGTAGTCCTGGCGTGGGAAATGAAGAAATAGAGGCAAAGATCATATGTGTTCGTAAATGCAAATATTATTTCAAAGACATTTGAACAACCTTCCACTTAGCTAGACCTGCTAAATAGCTGCAAGACATGCCAGATATTAGCATTTCTGTGTCTTTTTTTTTATAACAAAGGCAGAGAAGACGATGAAAAACAAAGTTTCTGCTTCAAGTGTGACAATCTTGGAGCAGTCAGATAAAGAAAAACTAACCTGTGATTCTGACAACTGTATCAGCCAAAAGACTATATACTAAGGTTTGCCAAGAACATGACTGCTAAAATACAGATACAGAAGTTTTAGATAGCAGGTTTAAATATTGTGCTGCTCATAATGTCATCTGTGAAGCCAAAGCGGTGGTTGGAGAGGATGTTGTTCTTCTTCTCCTACTCTCCTTCCTCCTTTACATTTCCTACCTCTTTTCCCATCAGCTGAACCCAGTGTGAAACCAGAAGCTAAGTCTATGAATGCATTAAATGATGATGGATCTGGCAGGTAGACAAGCTGTAAATACAGTATTCGTGTGTGAATAAATAAAACAAATGTTAAAAAATTATTTGCCAAACCAGAGTTTAATAGAAAGGATAAAGAGTGGTATGGCCAACTGTTGTGGATGGCTCCATGCGGCTTGCTCTCCCAGGAGAGGCTGTCTGGAATGAGGAGTGAGTCACAAACCCAGGTGGCTTCTTGTGAACCAATTCCTTAATGAATAAAGGAGTCAATCACCGGGCAAGTAGGCAGGACTTCCAAGTTGGACAGAGGAAGAGAGGAAGTAGGAGAGAGTTGGGTCCTTTTTGGACCAGGGACAGAGGGGTAAGAAACTCTAGCTGCTAGAGTGCCCTAGTATCATGGTGGATCCACAAGGATTCGCTACCAGAGGAATCAGATTTTAATAAGGCTTACAAGATTAAGTTTTAGTCGTTGCTCCCAGAGATTGAGTTACCATTGTTTCTGAACTGAATTTGTATTGTGTTTTCCTTCACACAGCAGCACGTCTGGGTTCAAAAGAGAAAGGTATGGCAGCAAAGTGTGGGTTTGCCAGATGTGCACCACAAAGGCTGAGGGGAATTTGAAGCACGGGGTTGGCGTGGTGATGACTCGCCAGTGGGAACCTAGCAAGCTGGGTGGAAGGATTGTGGAGTTCAGAGTCAGAATCTCCATGAGATAAAAACATGTCAGCCTGCCAGTGCACAGTCAGGCTGCCGAGGCAGAGGCACAAGCACAGGAGCGTGCCAGCACAACTATATTTTTTTAATATTTCCTGCAACAGCCAGCAAGCTTTTAATCCCAGTACTTGGAAGACAACGGCTGGCAGATCTCTGTGAGTTCAAGGGTATTCTGGTCTATACATCAAATTCCAAGTTAGCCAGGGCTACACAAAGAAACCCTGTCTCAAAAAGCAAACAAACAAAGGAATGCGTATGTACTCCAAAGACTCTAAGTCAGCATGCTACACAGACATCTGTTCATTCATGTTTATTAAATCACTATTCACAATAATTAAGTTATGGACTCTGCCTTAGGGTCCATCATCAAATGGATGGAGAAAGAAAATGAGGTCTAAGGGGCTGGCAAGAGGCCTCACTGATTAAGAGCAAGTGCTGATCCTATAGAGTAACCAAATTTGGTTCCCAGTACCCACAGGAGGTGGTCCCCAACCACAGGGTATCCAATGCCCTTCTCTGGCCTCCAGGGGCACTTGCATCCATATATGTGCGCACGCACACACACACACACACACACACACACACACACACACAGAGTAAAATAAAACAACAAATTCTTTTTAAGGGAGAAGAAAATGAAGTCTATACATGCAATGGAATTTTATTTGGCCATAAATAAAAATGAAATAATACTGTTTTGGAGAAATGGCTAGAACTAGATATTTTCAAGAAAGTAGAATAAGCCAACCCCCAAAAGATAAACATTTCTGTTTTCTCCCACCTGTGGAGTCTAGGTTTTTACACACACACACACACACACACACACACACACACACACACACAAAGCATAAAAATAGGAGAGGACTATTTGGGGAAAGGAAGGGAGTGGTGAGGAGGGTAACGAGGAGCGAATATGATCAAAGTCCGTGACATATTTGAACAAAGTGTCACACTGAAGTCCATGTTAATGGAAGCCTTAAAGAATGAATGTGAAGGATGAAACAGTAAATGCCCAGCAAAGGCATAAGACCTGTGGTGGTGCCTTGGTCTGTTTGTACCACTAAAAGAAATACTTCATATTGGATAGCTTATAAACAGAGGAGACTTATTTTTCTGGAGGCAGGAAAGGACATCAGAGCACCACAAGATTCAACACCTCACCATGGGAAAGTCTTCATCTTTAAGTCATCCATCATGATACATCAGGCTTGCCTCCTGGGTTCTTCATTCATTCATTCATTCATTCTTCCTTTCTTTTCTTTCTGACTGGATTTCAAATATAGCCCAGACTGTTCTTAAACTCATGATCCTCCTGCCTTGGTCTTCCAAATGCAAGAATTATACGCATGTACCACAAACCTGACCAAGGTGTTTTCTTATAGTAGAAATATTTTGTTCTATGTCTCTACTGAATGTAAAAACAAAAGACAAAAGTAATGGAGTTTTCCTGAAATTTTTCTTTATGAAAGGGAAGAGGACTCATACATGTTTTAATACATACATAAAGCATTTCTGTTTCTAAAATATACAGACTTTTCCTCAGCTTACTTCACTCAGTTATATTCCTGGTATTCCAGTGTGAGCTCCTGGACAATAACTATACCATTAGAAAGCAGGAAAATTATCAAAATTTTACAGAACTTACTCATGGCATGGTCAATGTTTACTGCTGTATCCTGGCACTGATTTTAGACTTCATATATCTCTATGCCATGACCTTCTTTTTCCACAATGCCCTCTTAGTAAATGAAAACAACTAGATAGCCGGGCATGGTGGCACACACCTTTAATCCCAGCACTTGGGAGGCAGAGGCAGGTG
>NC_034596.1:64648354-64651221 GCF_900095145.1 Mus pahari
AAAAAAAAAAAGAAAAGAAAAGAAATAGTACTAGGGCTGGCAAGAGGGAGCCACAGGTATGGACATTTGCCACAAAGCCTGACAATCTGAGTGTGGTCACCAGGACCACACAGTAGAAGACAAAGAACCAACTCCCAAAAGTTCCCCTCTGACCTCCACACACAAAAAATAAATAAATAAATAAATAAATAAAGGAGAGAGAGAGATAAATAAATATGTAAGAAGAGAGAGAGAGAAGCAACAGATACAGACACATTTCAGTAGCTTGAGTTGATTCAATTTCCTAGCACCCGAATCGTTTCCATTCTTCTTACATTCCCAAACCTTCAAAAAAGCAATTCTAAAATGTCTATTGTTAAGGAGCTCCATTTCCAGTTATTCTTCCCCATACAGAATAACTTTTCTCCAAGTTTTCTCTTTTTCTGGGTGAAATGTATAACTTCTTCATTAACATACCACATCTTTTCTTCCAGAACATTAATAAAGATGTTTTTTTATTTAAAAAAAAAAACTGATGCTTTCAGGAAACAACCTGGACTCAATCCCTCCATATGAAAGCTCTCCTTATAGGATCCTTAACTCTTCTCCAGGTCAGAACTCAATGGCAAGGTTACTTTGCAGCTACAAAACAACAAACCCATTGACTTGAGAGAAAGCCAGTCTGTATTTTAAGGTACCTCTGAGTAAAAGCCACTTCTCATTGGCTAGATGCACTTTCTTATTTCAATCATATGAATTTCTCAGAATACAGGTAAGGACTCTACTTCCCAAGTGCTGTGTTGTAAATGAGATGGTTGCTAAGGTTTTTTATTATTGTTATTATTATTTATCAGTTAAACCACTTCTGGTTGATTTAAGAGAAAGAACATTAGAGGGAGACAGACGATCAGGACTTGGGGAAAAAAAAACAATAAAATTATTTATGTCATACCTTCAGTTTATGACACTGAAAAATAAAAGTGATTGTTTCTGCCCTGAGAACACCTTGGGACTTTTGAGATACATAGCTGAAAAGTGCCTTATGAAATGCAATATAAAGGCACAGGTACAGAGGCAGAATATCTCAAGTCCAAACCCACTTGAAATATTCACCGGCCGTGTGGCCTCACGTAAATTATTCAACCTCTGCGTCTTGCTTTCCTCATCTGTAAAATGGGAAGAGCAGGCCCTCACTGGGTTTGGCCCCTTTTGTCAACAGTGAAACCTGCTGTCAGTTACACCCCAGAGAAACCATGGGACATGCTGAGATCACAACTCATATCCCTTTCTTCTTTCCCCCAACATAGTTTTCTTATTAGTTATTTGGGAATTTCATAAAATTCATCCTGATCACACTCACTTCTCACCCCTCCCAGGTCCACTCTCCAACTCCTGCGACCTCCCCTCTCCCTCCAATCCCCAAAAGAGAAAAATATACCAAGTCTAATTTGTGTTGCCCATATACTCAGTGGGACACAGTCAAACTCCCAGTGACCAGTCCCATAAAGATAACTGAGTCCTTCCCCACCCACCCCTGCTAGAAGCCAGAGATTAACAAACTCCAAAGAGCTACACTTCAGCCTCTTTCTCGCTGTTTTTATGGACTCTCTTAGATGTTTAGCATATCCTTCCTTTCCCTTATTTAATTTTCCTAAAAGTGTTATTTGAACAACCTCTATGTCTATAGCACATAGATATAACCGCTGCTTTCTAGGCAACTCACAGTGAGGGTACACTGCTTTCTCAGGTTGTTCATGATACAGGTAGGGCACTTAATACCATGTCTGGCACTATGATTGCTCCGTAAGTCTGAGCAGAAAGTAGGCCAGGAAGAATGGGATAAATGATCATGGTGATGTTATAAAACCCCAGGCTAGTGGTTAGGCCAGTGGAAGCTGCCCCTGCACTCTAATAAGTAAAAAGCTGAACAAATTGAAAAATCAACAGTTCCTCCTGAATTTGACGGGGAGCAAGATCGCCTAGCAAACTGCTGCCCCCAAAATGAGAGAAACAGACCGGCAGATACAGAGAATCACAAGTTACACATCAGAAGCCTCTGCAGGAGCCAGTGACGAGGAGAAAAACTGCTGCGTAGCTGAGTAGCTGAAGTCCCAGCAACCCAGAGAGTCTAAAACTTCCAGGGAGCCAATCTCAGGAGACATCAATATTTTGGTGAGTTTTGCCTCTGGGAGCCCTGTCAGATTCTCCTAGCAAATATCAAGGAAAAGAATGATTTTGGACCAGCCCAGAGCATTCTTCTTAATGGGGCAAACCGCTGCTGTAGGTGGGCATGGTGACTACACGCCTTTAGTCTCAGCATTTGAGAGGCAAAGGCAGGTGTATTTCTGTGATCAAGGACAGCCTGCTCTAGTCAGTTCCAAAACAACCAGAGCTATGTAGCAGGCCAAGCTGCTGACAGTTATCAAGGATTAACAAACCTAGAGGAAGGGAAATAGCTACTTCAGCACACCCTAGCCATCCTGTGCAGGCTACAGTGAAGTTCACAGTCTAGGTTCAGGCTCACCCAAAGACAGAGATCTAACTATGCAATCATAGAATTATCCTTCTCCTACTCCATATTACATTCATGTCACTGTGGCTAAAATACTTCGCAAAACAACTTAAAGCAAGAACGACCTCTTTAGGCTCGTGGTTTCAGAGATATTTCAGTCCCCCGTGGCACAGAAGGCATAGCAACAGCATGCTCACATCTTTCCCACAATGCAGCAAACCGGAAGCAGAGGGTTAGACAGGAGCAGGCATACTATTGCCCTTCAAAAGCTGGCCTACTCAAAAGACACTGTCAACAAGACAAAAAGGCCACCAACAGATTGGGAAAGGATTTTTACCAATCCTAAATCTGATAGAGGACTAATATCCAATATATA
>NC_034596.1:64652306-64658277 GCF_900095145.1 Mus pahari
CCTGAGCTCGTGCCTCTAGCTGCATATGTAGCAGAAGATGGCCTAGTTGGCCATCACTGGGAAGAGAGACCCCTTGGTCTTGTAAACTTTATATGACCCAGCACAGGGGAAGGCCAGGGCCAAGTAGTGGGAGTGGGTTGGTAGGGGAGCAGGGGCGGGGGGATATAGAACTTTCAGGATAGCATTTGAAATGTAAATAAATAAATAATAATAATAATAATAATAATAATAATAATAATGGGGAAAAAAGAGCTGGCCTACTGAGGGCCAGGTGTGTGGTGCATACCTTTAATCCCAGCCCTTTTCTCCCTAGAAACCCAATCTCCTCTGCTCAGCTCATTGGAACACCTGTTTTGTTTATGAACTGCCTGATTCTAAAATCACAAATAAAGCCAATATATCATGCCCAGCTTTCAGCAACAACAAGGAAAAAAAAAGTAATGAGTCATAGGAAAATGCAAAGATACAGACCAGTGCTAGGCACAACACGCACGCACTAGCATTAGTGTGGCAGAAACACTGGAATTCTCCAAGAATTTAAAGCTAGTAGGTTAAGGACTGTCTGCATAAAACAGACAGCATGCGCGACCATGCATGCGATGTAAACAGAGAAGGGAAAATCCAAAGATGTGCTGAAGATTAAAACACATGATTATAAATTATGAATCCCTTTGAAAGGCTTGTTTGTTGACTGAACGGGGCTAAGGAGTGTTTCTGAGTCAACAGAAACTTGCAAAAACTGAAAAGGAAAAGACATATATGTATGCATGCATGCACCCTGTGTACACCCATGTAAGCACACATGTGCACACATGAATATTAAAGAACTGTGGAATAGTTACAAGCTCCCTGGCTTTCCAAACCGCAGACTAATTCCTAGGTTTTGAAATGACTTTCTGTTTCCCTGCAAAGTTTGGTCTCCTGGTCTCAGTCACTCGGACTACCTGCTGCGGTTATGGAGCATTGAAGAGAGCAGAGTTTCGAGGATCTAGCCTCAGTGGTATACCCCTGGCCAAAGGAAATGGAAAGAGACATAAGAAAGGAAATGACATCAACTCCAGACTCAAATTCTTCTGAGGTTACAAACCATAGCTCCCTGAACAAGGCCCTTCTCTGATGAGGAGCCTACAGAATGATGCGTTAGCTATCAGACTTGAGGCAACTTGTTACACAGCAATACCTAGCTAGTAATGTGGAAAGACAATGAAATCCCAGATATCAGCTGCTTGGTTCAAAACCAAAGAAGAATCACAAAGAGTAAGAGGAAAGTGGAGTCAGGTGGAGTTACCAGAAAAGCACTAGGAGAAGCAAAGGGAGAAATGCAACTGTCAGCATGCCAATATGAAAAAAAGAAGAGCTGGAGAGATGGCTCAGCGGCTAAGAGCACTGACTGCTCTTCCTAAGTTCAGTTCCCAGCAGCCACATGGTGGCTTATAACCATCTATAATGAGATCTGGTGCCCTATTCTGGCCTGCAGACATACATGCAGGAAGAACACTCTGTGCATAATAAATCAATCTTTTTTTTATGACAAACTCTATTAAAACTTGGTTTCTAGGCTGGTGAGATGGCTCAAGGGGTAAGACCACTAACTGCTCTTCCAAAGGTCCTGAGTTCAAATCCCAGCAACCACGTGGTGGCTCACAACTACCCGTAATGAGATCTGTCTGAAGACAGCTACAGTGTACTTATTTATAATAGTAAATAAATCTTTAGAGCTGGAGAGAGTGGGGTTGACCGGAGTGAGCAGAGGTCTTAAATTCAATTCACAACAACCACATCGAGGCTCACAACCATCTGTATAGCTACACTGTGTACTCATATACATAAAATAAATAACATAATCAAAAAAAAAAAAAAACTCAGTTTCTAAGGTCCCTGAAACATCCAAACCAGGAGAAACTGAACTATTAGCCAGATGCAAAGTGTCACTATTAAGAGGAAGACAGAAAGTCTTTTTCTAGGAAAAACAGAAAACGAAAACAACTAGGTTTAAAAAAAAAAAATCAGAGTTTAATCTTCAGTCTCCTGTGACCTGAATAAGGCGTTCCAGACAATGCGAACTCTTTGAACTAATCCAGAGTCGTTCTTTCTGGTCAGCAGTCTGTATAAATTAGTAAGATGCTATTACGAGTTCAGTCTTAGCTAGAGAAATTTCAGTAAACTTTCTGAAGTCATTACACATTCATAGGTTCCTTGGAAATTCTCCAGTGTTTCACTTTGCCAAGGGAGTCCTGCAGCTTCCTTCCCAAAACTGCACCGGCTCCGTAGTGACCCCATGTGTCTCCCTGGCAGTGTGATGGGGCAAAGCTGGGGGGTGGAAGGAAGGGTGGGGGGGGTGAGACTTGGATTCTGGTCCCAGCATTGTCTAATCAGTCCAATATCCTCAACCAAGACGTTCCACTTCTGGAATGTTCTTATTTGACAAACATGGCTGGCAATGCCATCCTTCACAGCGCTGACGTCAAGGTAAATAACAGATGGAAGAGCACTTGGCAAACTATAAAGCGCATTGCAAACTGGAAAAAAAAAAAATTCTTTTAGCAGCCATGTTTTCGGAAAAGGCCGACTCTCAGCTAGGGGCAACCCTTCAGTCAGTTTAGATCTCTCCTTATCAAGAGATGCTTCTCTCTAGCGCCTCCTCCCGCTTTGAGCATAGCGATCTCCACACCCCTCTGCTTTCACCCGGGCTCTGCTCCTCGCCTGCGGTTCACACGGTCACTTCCACCTTCTCCCACAGCCGAGAGGGCTCCCTGACTTTCTCGTCACCCCCTCTCTGCTTTCCTTTCCGGAGGAGACATTTCCCACTAATAAACGCATCGGTCCTGTCCTTGGGGAAAGCATAGTAGACTCGTCCTGTTTTCATTTTCCTGAGAAAGGGCCACCCGCAGAGAGCGGACTCATTCTCCACAGGACCGCGACCCTAAACATCAGCTCGAAATTTCCAGGGCTCCTGTGAGCCTGGGGCACCGAGAACCAGGAAAACTCAGACTCTACCCAACGCCCTCTCATTCTCCTAAAGCTCTGTATTCCCCCGTGTGCTAAATTTCAAAAGGTCATTCTTGCTTCCCTCAAGCCTACACCCCTTCCCCCAGGGACGTAGATGATGTTCAAGAGCACTGGTTTCAAAACTGACTGGGCCACCGGGGGCAAACGACTTGCATTCTCTGAGATTCCGGTTTCCGTGAAAATAATGCCACCTGCTTCTCGGTCCTATGTGCTTGTCCTACTTCCTTGTCCTGCTCTGTGATCAAATACTAGACTATTTATGCTAGCTTGTGGGGGCGTGGTCCATGATGGCAGGGAGGGCGCAGCAGCCCCTCCCTCACATTCCTGCAGTCAGGAAGCACAGATCGATGAATGTTGGCTCTCAGGGAGCATTCTCCCTTTTACGAAATTCCAGTCCCATGGGAAGATGCTTCCCACACTGAGGGTGGATCTCCAACCTCAGTTTACCAAATCTACAAACTCCCTTATAGACATGCCCAGAGGTTGGTCTCCAACTTGATTACTGATCCTGTCAAGCTGACAATTAGAGTTAACTGTCATACCAATTAAGCATAAAAAAGAACAATGCTATATGACAAGCTTTAAAATTTGCATTCACTGATGAACCTACAACTGTTAACTAGCAAACAAACCCTAACTGCTGCACACAAGGCTTCCGTCCCCTCTCAATCTAGCCTAGCTCCTGTCCTCATAAACCTGTTCTTCTTGACCTTGGAACGTCTCCCTTCCTTCCCCACCACTCCTAATGGCCCACATTAGAACCTGGCAAAGCGTGAATTCACTAGCTTGTGTCTCTTACTGCATCTCTCATAGCTTGTGTCTCCACTATGAATTCACAACTCACCCTATATCTCCTTCCACAGAGAGGTAAGGACTGTTCTGCCCCTGGTCTCGTGTAGTGCAAGTATTTTATATTGCCAAGGTTGTTATTTGCTATCAGTACTCACCAAAAGACTTCCACCCAGGACCACTAATGTGAATGCTGAATCTTTTTGGGTTTTCCTGGTTCCACTGAGATAAAGTCTCACACGTGTAGGCTAGCCTGACCTCAAACAGTCAGGAGGCCACCTGCTTCAACCTCCCAAGTATTAAAATTATGAACATGAACTACTATATCCAGCAAACACTGAGACTCCTAAATGTTAAGTCCGTTCAATAAATAGCAAGGAAGAGAGAGATGTTGGTTGGCTGGTTGGTTTTGAGACAGGAGCTCACTGTGTAGACCAGGCTGGCCTCAAATCTTAGGTTCACCTGCCTCTGCTTCCTTGGTGAAATGTGTCATTTTAAAGGCCAAACAATTGGCCAGGCTTCGCCTGCAATGCATTTTGATTTCTAGGTGCAGTTCTAATACAGCTTTGTCAGTAAACTCATCAGGAAAAGAAATAACATGAGAGACAATCTTGAGAAGATAAACCATCAGATTTTAATTAAGGCCACGGCAACTGGCTGGAACCAGTAAATGTGTACCTGAGAATCTTGATCTTTAAAACAAGGTTGGAGTAAGGTTAGTCTGAGTGATTGGTGAGCAACTTAATCCCCAAAGTCGCTTGTTAATAATATTTAGAGGTGGGAGCTTTAAGGCGAGATGAGGTCATAAAGGCTAAATTGTGGATTAATGGGTTCTTCCTAATAATGGAATGTTAAAAAAAAAAAAAAAAAAAAAAAAGCCAGCGCTGTCTCTCAGCTGTGCGGTGACGCCTTGCGCCACCTTGTGGTTCTGCGGGGTTCCTATAGTAACGAAGTCCACCGAATGTTGCCCTTCGACGCTGAACTTCTCAGCTTCCGGGACTAGCAAATGAATAAACCTTCATTCCTTACAAATTACCCAGGGTTTTGTACCTCCTGTCATTGCGCAGAAAGCAAACCGAGTCAGTAAAGTTGAGAGGGTTGGCAATGGACAACAGGAAAGGCTCTGGGGAGGGAAGCTCTGCCTTACACAGGGGTGGAGCCTTCAACCGCCCAAGGCAATGGACAACAGGAAAGGCTCTGGAGAAAGAAGCTCTCTGCCTTACACAGGGGTGGAGCCTTCAACCGCCCAAAGATGAGTTTCCAGGACCCCACAAACAGCAGCGGGGCTCTAGAAGGGAGAGACACTCCCTTAATCTCTTTTAGACCCTATTCAAAGAGACTAAATCGGGGTTAGTCTCAAAAGCAAGGTCAAAAAGAAATCCTAGAAGCTGGGCCCGGGGGGGGGGGGGGGGGGGAGGGGGGTGCTGTAATGGCATGAGTGCGTGCACATTCGAGAGTGTGTGTGTGTGTGTGTGTGTGTGTGTGTGTGTGGGAGGGGGGGGGGGGGGGGGGGGGGGGGGCATATGCGTGTAATCCACACCTCAAGAAACCAAGGAAGGAGAATAGAGAGTTTTACGCTTAGATTTTATAGTATAAACTTGTCTCAAAAAAATAAAAAATAAAAAAGAGGTCTAACCACACACACACACACACACACACACACACACACAAAATGGCCCCAGTATTAACTAACCTAGGCTCATATGGACTCACAAAGACTGGATAATCAGGGAACCTGTGTGGGCATGACCTGGGTCCTCTGCCTATGTTATGGGTGTATAGCTTGGTCTTCTTGTGGGACACCTAACAGTGGGAGCAGGGGCATCTCTGACTCTTTTGCCTGCCTTTTGGACTCTTCCTCCTCCTGGGTTGCCACGTCCAGCCTTAGTATGAGAGGAAGTGCCTAATCTTATTGCAAGTGGAGATGCCGCATTTGGTTGATATCCCTGAGAAGCCTGACCTTTGCTGCAGAGAAACAGAGAAGGAGTGGGTCTGGGAGAGAGGAGAGGAGAGAGTGGAGACTGTGAGGAGAGGAAGGAGGGAAACCATGGTCAAGATGTAATATATGACAGAAGAATAGAAAGGAAAAAAGAAAGAAAGAAAGAAAGAAAGAAAGAAAGAAAGAAAGAAAGAAAGAAAGAAAGAAAGAAAGAAAGAGAGAGAGAGAGAGAGA
>NC_034596.1:64659312-64671938 GCF_900095145.1 Mus pahari
GTGTGTGTGTGTGTGTGTGTGTGTGTGTGTGTGTGTGTCCTCTCTTCTCTCCTTTCTTCTCTCCCCCTCTCCCCACCCTCTCTATATACACTTATGAAAGTGCCCTGGCATTTCCATGTGGAAATCCAAAGACAATCCCTGGGAATCCGTTCTTTTCTTTCACTGTATGGAGGCCAGTGATCAAACATAAGAGATCAGGTCTGGTGGGAAGTGCCTCCAGCCACTGAACCTGTTGTTGCTGCTGCTGCTGTCACTGCTCTTGTTGTTGCTGAAGATAGTGTCCTCCTATATAGTTCATGCTGACCTCCAGCTCACAGTCCTCCTGCCTCTACCTCCCCAAGTGCTGGGATTACAGGTGTGTACCACCATGCCCAGTAAGCTGGTCTTGATAATAAAAGAAGCCAGCGGTAAATGCCCGCTCAGAGGAAAAGCCCATCTGATGATACAAGTGTTGGGAATCAGCTGTCTGAAAGTCAGGGGAAGAGGCCTCACCAGAAACTAACCCTGCCGACACATTGGTCTGGAACTTGTAGCCTCCAGAACCTGTGAGAAAGTAAATTTCTCTTGAAGCCACTTTATCTGTGGCATTCCGCTATGGCATCTGGGATAAGCTAATGCAGGGGCCTAATTAATAACTCTGCCACACATTCAATCATACTCATACAGAGATGGAGGCAGACAGAGAGAGACAGAGACAAAGAGACAGAGAAAGGCTTCTCAGAAAAGACGAGGAGACTGGACAGTCATAGCTAGTCCTTAAAGTAATCTGTTTTAATGCCTTTTAAAAAAGAATTGGTGTGTGTGTGTATGCGCACACATATGTATGTGTGTGTGGTGTGTGAGTACGTGCGTGCATCTATGTACGTGCATACGTGCGTGTGTGTGCAGAGGTCAGAGAATACCTAGAGGGAGTTAGCTTTGTCCTTTTACCACGAGGGTCCCGGGGACTGAACCCCGATTGTCAGACTCGATAGCTAGCATCTCTGCCTCTAAGCCGTCACACTGGCCCCCAGAATTCTTTCGATAACCCCCAGGCTGGGGGATGGGATGTGCCTGAATCCTTCTCACACTGATCATTTTTATCCCATCTGAACAGCTTTTAATAATACAAAGGTGATTTCTCTGGGATATTAACATATACAGATTGACAAGCAAGTACGAGTCACCTACGACACAGAACACTAGGACACGGGGAACTTTCTCATCAGCAACCCCACCCCCACCCCTGCACAACAGACCATGACTTCCAGACATCCCTAGTCCAACAGAGCCCTAGATCTCTGAGTGATTGGAGAATGAACAACTATTTCCATTTTGTCTAATTTTAAGATGTTTCAATTCTAAGCATATGGATTTTTTTTTTCATTATTCTACTGAAAGATCTATGATAATCAAGTTTAAAAGCTTTATTTTGGATCACAGCCTGAAAGTGAACCCATTGCTCTGATGCCTACGGTGAGGTAGCATCATATCAAGGCAGAGGAAGATGCTTGTCACGGCAGCCAGGAAGCGCATCCTTTTTGAGGGCACACTCCCAGCAGCTGCTCCTCACTTGAAATGAAAACTCCAAGATACAGGCTGTGCTCTGAGCCTCCGAATGGCAGGCTGTAGATCAGCATTTGCAGGTCTCCTTTTCAGCTTCAGTTCACTTGAAAGTCTAGCTCACATAAACCATCAAAACACTTGGATTCGCCCATGTGTGCTTCTCTGTTTACCAACCTAAGTTACCACCCAAAGTGATGGGTCCCATTATGGCAACATCATCTCCTGCATGTACGTGTCCCACTATGGCATCTCCCGTATGTATGTGTCATTATGCTTTATTTTGATTCATTGCCCTTCACGATGATCCCTGTCTCCCCTCCCCACTCATCTGTTATAAAGGATGCAGAGACTCAAGCAGATAGGAGAGATGCACAGGTCAAGGTGAAGTGGAGGGCAGGGAGATTTCATCCACGGTCATCTATAAGCCAAGCTTAACGATGCACAGCTTTAATCCAGCACTCAGGAGGCAGAGGTGGGCAAATTTCTGTGAGTTTGAAGCCAGCTTGATCTACCTAGAGAGACATAAGTTCCAGGACATCCTGGCTACACAGACAGAGAGACCGTCTCAAAAGGGGAAAAAAACAAAAAAAAAACAAAAACAAAAAAAAAAAAAAAAGGCATGCCCTGGAGGTGTCTGGCTGTGCAGGACATCCTGGAACCACTACTTGGATTTGTAAGTGAGGCCTCACAGCACAGTTATGGCTGATTAATGTCTGGTCATTGGCAGCTGGAAAGTTGGTTCTACAGTCAAGAGCTCCTGCTGCTCCTTCAGAGGATCCAAGTTTGGTTTCCAACTCTCATGTCAGGTAGCCCACAACTCCACTTCTAGGGGATCCTACTTCTACAGGATCTGACAGCCTCTATGCACTTCACAGGTTCCCACACACATGTGACATAGAGATAGATACATGGCTAAGTCCACAGGTACCCATAGACACACATAAACATAAAATCATGAAAATAAATATTTTTTAAAAAAAAAAAATATTACTCATTAATCACAAGAGCCTTCGGCGCTTCTCCCCTCTTGTATGTTGAGGAAGGAGGATAAATGCTCCAACCCTCCAAGCACAGGAAAGAGTCCCTCCCTTATCCCCATCCCCAATCTGTCTAGTCACTCCCAGTCACCAGTCATCTCATGACGTTACAAAAACATCCATCAGTTAAGGGCTGGAGAGATGGCTCAGCAGCTAAGAGCACTTCTATAGGACACAAGTTCAATTCCTAGCATCCACATGGCAGCTCACAACTATCCATAATCCAGCTCCAGGTGATTTGGCACCCCTATACAGACAAGCAATACATATTAAAAAATAAAATACACATGCATATAAAATAAAAAAGAAATAAATCTTTAAAAAAAAAAAGTCCATCACTTGAGTGGTAGGGGTTTTAGGAGCTATGTGCTAGCGCCTAAAAGCACAGACCAAATGTGCATTTCTTAATGTATCATAATATCACAGCAGCCAGTTCTCACAATACACACAGCAGCTCTTCAACACAGTATTGTGAACCTCATGTTTTCTAATAAAGAAAAGCAAGGTCCAGAGAAATTATACAATACAGCCAAAGTCACCAGACCCCGGTAGCCTGGACACAAAGCACTGAGCAACTGCCATAGTCACTGGTAGTTTTCTTGCTTTTAATTCAATATCTTTGTTGGTACCCTGATAATACAAAGGAGCTGATGCACACTCCTCAGTAAATCAGGAGGGTCAAAAGTTCTAGGCCAATCTGGGCTACACTTGCCCAGAGTGATGAAATAGGCCTGTGATCCCAGCACTGCGGAGGCTGAAGCAGGGCATGTCAATGTTGAGGCTAGCCTATACTAAATAGCAAAGCTGTCCAGATAGCAAGGAAGAAAGAGAGAAAACAAGAAACTAAGAGGAGACTCTCTATCCTGGCCTCTGCAAACTCCCCATCTCCAATAAACCCTGTCATTTTTTTAAAAAAGAGATTTGATTTACTTATACGAATAAACTGTAGCTCTCTTCAGACACACCAGAAAAGGGCATCAGATCCCATTACAGATGGTTGTGAGCCACCATGTGGTTGCTGGAAATTGAACTCAGGACCTCAGGAAGAACAGCCATTTTTCTTAACCACTGAACCATCTCTTCAGCCCCTATTCTTCTTCTTCTTCTTCTTCTTCTTCTTCTTCTTCTTCTTCTTCTTCTTCTTCTTCTTCTTCTTCTTCTTCTTCTTCTTCTTCTTCTTTGTTTGTTTNCTTCTTCTTCTTCTTCTTCTTCTTCTTCTTCTTCTTCTTCTTCTTCTTCTTCTTCTTCTTCTTCTTCTTCTTCTTCTTCTTCTTTGTTTGTTTTTTGTTTTTCGAGACAGGGTTTCTCTGTGTAACCCTGGCTGTCCTGGAACTCACTCTGTAGACCAGGCTGGCCTCAGAAAATCCACCTGCCTCTGCCTCCCAAGTGGTGGGATTAAAGGTGTGCGCCACCACTGCCCGGATCATTCTTCTTTTTAATTAATGTTTTACATTAGCTGATTCCTAACTCTTTAAGAACTCTCATGCATGAAGTAGGTTATAATTATCAAATCTGTGACATTAAAAAAAAAAAACATTCTTCTGACTTGAACCTTTAAAAATACATCGTTTTTAACCATCGAATTAAAGTACCTCTTTTCTATAATTCTTATAAGCAAGAATGCCCTCTCTCTCTCTCGCTCTCTCTCTCCTTCCCTCCCTCTGCCTCTCTCCTTCTCTGTCTCTGATTCTGTCTCTGTCTCTGTCTCTCCCTCTCTCTCTCTTACTCAAAGGCTCAGCTTCTCTCTGCAACAGCATGCAAAGCTTTGAGCTGTGTGATCGCTCTGCCATCTAGCTTCCTAAGCTCATATAGTTTTTCCTGAGATTCTCCTGGGCCGCGTTAGCACTAAGCATTACTTTGGTTTAAAGTATATTGCTTCCAAGCACCTAACAAATGTCCAATCATGGGGGAGAGAAATCGCAGTAACAGGATGCATCATGTCTCCTCCACAACAAGAGCCAGACCTTATTTGAAAGGTCGATCTATAGTGTTGTTAGTTGCGATTTCTTCTTGTTAAATAAAGGTCAATAGAACAGCACACCTTTTCCCCCAAGAATCTAGGGTGCAGATTTGGGACTTAAACTTCACAGGTTAATGTGAAAGACTAGCAAACCAGATTGAGTATCCACCACCCTTTTGCTGTTTGATGAATCTTGTGCATTTACTTGAAAAGGCAAAATTTTTCCTAGTAGTCTGTGCCTGACTGACCAACCCTGCTACTCTTAAGTCACCAAGCATAACAATTATAATAGAAATCAAATATAATAGAAACCTGACGTGAGTAGCCTGCCCAGTTAACCTGAGGCTGTGGTTAAGTCCTAGCCCATGCTGCCACTGGGGACTATGTCGGGGTCTGTGACCATCCAGCCTCGGGGATCAGTGTCAATGCCCATTGCTTATATTACTACCAAAGGCTATATGGGCATCCCTGGTCTAGGCTGTCCCACCCCTCACCAGCTGCAGCACTCTGGAGAGTGTACCCTGCACCTTGCCAGGGCAACATCTGATGGCAGGGTAAAGGATGAGCCGGCAGCAAGGGCATAAGCCAGGGAGAGCTGACCCCCACCATTTATCTGCCACGCAGTGGCATGGACCAGGGAGAAATCCCCTCCATCCCTCTGGGACATTCCCCTCCCCACCTGGGACATTCGAGAGGGCTAGCCCAAGGCCATGAGAGTAGGAGACCTGGCCCTACTCTTTGCCAACTGCAACATTGGGTGAGCTAGTCAGGGCAGTGCTGGAGAACTCGCCCTGGTGGTGTGGGTTCAGAGCTGATGGGCTGACCAACTCAGCTACCTCCCAGGTCCAGATCTAGGGCTTTGAGTTGGCCTGCTCCAACAACTACCTGATTAAGAACTGCTGTAGCACAGTCATGAAAACCCAACGCTGCAGCATCTCTGTGACACAGGGCAACAAAAGGATATCTCAGAGTCCCGGTGAGGACCCCATAGCAGATGATGGTGTAGCAAGGGTCAGAAGCCTTGAACCCAGACCATTGATTCACTGTAATGAATATTTGCAAGAAAAGATGTGTGGACAAATGGGGACACTCTGGGACACACTGGGACACACTACAGCTTCCACATCAAGATTTCGTTTGCTTGCTTGTTTGGTTTAATTTTTTTATTTTCTTTTGGTAGGGAAGGTTGCAAGGCCAGAGGATGGATATGAAGGGAGGGGGAGATGAATGGAATCAGAGTGCATGATGTGAAATTCACAAAGAACCAATAAAAAGCTTTTAAAACCCCATTTATGAAAGATTAGGTCAAAAATTGACTGTTTCTGAAGAAAAAAACCCCATATTGTTTATAGCACTGGCCGCTGGATGGTCTGCCGCTGCTGGGTTTTATTTTCCTTGAGCTTTTTATACCTCTGTAAATAACTGATGGCAAGAAAAATCCCCATGTACAGGATATGTGAGTAGATTCCAATAACTGGAGAGATCATTCTATTTCCCCATATGCATAGTTAAAGAAGAATATTCAATGGTGTTTATTTAAAGCATAGTAAGGTAGACTTTATTCAGAATCACTGAGATAAATACTGCAAACTCTAGAATGGGGTTGTGCATGGCAAAGAGAGATTAGATTCCACCTCCACCACAGCACAGACTAGTGAGCACTTGGAGCCAAGGAACACGCAAAGGTAAGTGATGGGGAAATTACCAAGGAGGTCTTCGAGGGCAAAGTGGATTCTGGGTAGACCAGTAAGAGGATTCATGCTGAATATAGGCAGGGTGATCAGTTACCATTTCGGAAAAAGAAAGAGATCGGGAATGATGAATGATGAATAATGGTTTCTTTGCCTTTCGGGGCTTTGATCTGCAGATAGAACTCTAGTTCCTTGCCTTTGAGCCGTCTGCTCTGCCACACGGGCCTGGACTTGAGGCAATGCAGAAGCTTGCCCTGCTGGAACTGCTCCTCCAAAAAACTGCTGATTTTTGCAGTCTTTTTTCCTTTCGTTGTATTTTTTTTTTTTTTGATCTTTTTCTTTGATCCTTTTTTTGTTTAAAACCTCTTCCTCCTCAGGAGTCACCTTGGCCCCTTTCTAGCCGCCCCGGGGGCAGCGCATAGTGGGGACACATACCACTTGCTGGGACGATGTGCTGTCAATAAGCATAATGCAGGTGTTCACCAGGGTCTTGGTGCAAACAAGCTCATTATTAGATGCATTGTAGACAACATCCATCAACGGTCCTTGTTTTGTGAGTACAACACTTAGAACTCCAGGAAAAGTTTCCAACATCCAGTCTCAGGACATGGTACTGCTTACTGCTTCCTCGACCTTGGACTGTGTGAGGATGCAGCGAGGGCAATCTTAGTGTTGGCAGCAGGCTGTTTGTCCCAGCTCGTATTTCTGCTTCTTGTGGTAGGACTTCCTCTTGCCACCGCCGCTCTTTCGATGCTTGTGCCAGTTTTCCGGCGCTGGCTGGAAAGTGGAAACGCGAGGCTTCACGGTCTGGTTTCTAAAACTGAGATCAGGTATTAAAAGTGACCAACTAGGGACTGGAGAGATGGTTTGGTGGTTGAGAGAACTCCGAGAACCTCCTGCCTTGCCTCCCAAGTGCTGGGTTTAAAGGTATGCACCGCCACCACCCAGCAATACAATTTTCAAAATGATCAAAAATACATACTTCACAAAGACATGAAATAAATCCACACCAAAGACCGAGAACAAATGTAGGTAAAATACCCTCACAGTCTTGGAACAAGCAAAGAGTTCATAAACAAAATACAAAGCCAAAACATATCTACAAAAGAAAAAAAAAACACTAATATATTGGACTCCTTACAAACCAATAAACATTTTAAATTATCATTAATAAAAGTAAATAAACACTAATGTTACAAGTTAATGAGATGGTTGAGCAGATAAAGGCACCTAATGATCTGAATGAGATTCACTGGGACCCACATGGTAGAAGGAGAGAACCAATTCCCATAAGACAAGCACACTGTGACGCATGCGTGTGTGGACAGACAGACAGACACACACACACACACACACACACAATAAGGCAATAGATGTAAAATAAACCTTAAGATAGTAGCAAACCACAATCTAAGAGAAAATACTCATACTCAATACATGTATATATAAGCATATACACACAGACACACACACAAATAAGTAGATGTAACAAAATAAATAAAAATAACAATTTTTAAAGAATTTTATCTAGGAGTGTAGCTCAGTGATAGTGTGTTTGATTAGTACACACAAGGTTTCAGTGTTTGATCCCAAGCTCTGCAAAAAAAGAAAGAGTTTTGACGGGTAATAATATCCCCACCCCATCCTTCATATGAATTTATCTCCCATGGAGGAATACCCTTGAATATCTGCTGGTCTGTACATTGTAAAAGATCCTAGATGGTGTCTGGATTACAATTAGTTTTACTTTAGAGAAATCGTTGTCCCTTCCTGCCCTGGGGAATTATAGCCTGTTCTGCTCAGCTATGGGCACGGAACAGAATTCACCTTGTACTGTGAGATCAAGGACTCCTGGCTTGAACCTGTAGCAGCTTATGACATTCTGGGCAATACCCAGTATCTGCTGGTCAGTGACTAACCAGCATTTACAAAGCTTTAAATCATAATCTCTCGTTTGCATGCATTTAAACTCTTTCAACAGCTCTCCGCATAAATAATGTTTGCCCACTACAGTTTATTGACTGCTGGCTTTGTTCACTTTGACTTTTCCTCACTGTGCCGCCCTGAGAGTCACTTCATCCCTTCCGTGTTTCGAAGCAGTCAAAGAAATGCTAAGGCCCTGGGTTTACAGGCCTTATACTCCTGGATCCGGAGCTCAAAACTGTGAAGGCCGACTAGAGCAAAGCAAACAGTGGCGGAAGTAGGGCTGACGGTGAGCGGAAACAGCAGGCGTGGGGGCTGCACAAGATACTTATTCCACGATGTGTGGAGATGATGCTCCCTGGAGCACATGCGTCTTGAAGCCCTACACACCCTTCAGGATTCTGAAGCCATAGTGACTGCATTCAGGGTGACCACTGCTTGGCAGAGTGCGCTGAACCCGGGTTCTTCCTCCCACTGGGCCTGGCCTCCCCTCACGTGTTCAGATGCCTACAGATGTTAAGCCTCTGCACGATCCGAAACCACCCACACTAGGCGTCCACTTGGGAACTTATTTGGTACTTCCCACACTTCAGTAAAGTGACGTCATTGTGCCTGCTTTATAAATTACATTACTGTCTCCTAGAATCCGATTTCACTGACAACACCCCAAACTTGTGTTCAATTGTGCTACATAGTATATATTCCCCCACCCCACCCCAAATGCTTTCTGTTACATAATAACGAATTTCACTGGCCTTTCTGGCTGGTTCCAGGGAAGGAAATCCAAAATCACTGGAATGTCTGAGTCATGGCAGCATCTTTGTCATTTGGGCATCCCTTGAATCACAAGAGATGAGACTAATAATAATAATAATAATAATAATAATAATAATAATAGCTGTGTGATTACAGGACTGACTTGGATTAACCTAACTTTAAGAGATTGAGAAAAAGAAGCCAGGCTTGGTGCCACACGCATTTAATCCTGGCACTTGGGAGTCAGAGAGAGAGAGGCAAGTGGATCTCTGTGAGTTCAAGGCCAGCCTGGTCTACATAATAATCTCAAAATCTCAGAAATAAATAAATAAGATTGAGAAAGGGGGAAGGAAGGGAAAGTCAGATCTGTTACCTAGCTAATAATTCAACCATGCCTACATAATGGAACTCTAATGAAATGGTAGATACTGAAACATCCTGGAACATTCAGTGTGCAGAAGCCGTAACAGATCTGAGTGATGTCATTGGGGAGAGATCATGGAAGCTGTCCCTTGAAACCCCTCCCGCCTTACTGTATGCCTCTCTTCATCTGGTTGGTCCTTGTTTGTATCCTTTAGAATACAGCTGTAATTGTACTCAAAGCTGGGACCTATGGGAAACCTTCAACTTTGTAGCTAGCTGTGGCCCAGAGACTCCCGAAGTGCAGCTAACACCTAAAATGATGGCAGCCTTGCAGGAGACCATGCCTTTTTCATTTGTGTGGTCCAGCTAACTCTTAAAGTTAGTGTCCAAACTGAGCAATAATGTATATGTTAATGCAGGATACTTTCCAGATATAGCACATCACTTTTATGAAATATTTTTTATGCTTGATTGGTATATTTTCCTACTTGTAAAAATTACTTATTTTGTGATGTGATGGAATACAAAATGTTTTCTAATAAAACTAATGGATTTTTCTTTTTTTTCACTTAACAGCTTTTATCTCAGTGGTAGGGTTTTCAGGAAGCAGGTAAAAAACATTAACAAGGAGTTGCTGCACATAGAACACCTACAATAGTGGATCCAACTGAGAAGCAAATGGTGACATCATGCCCTACTCCATTGACAATAGACACGCAGCAGTACCTGGTTCCAAAGTAAGACAATAAAAGCTCCTGGTGTGTTGTAGGAAATATTTTAAAAAAGAACCCGCTAACTCTCAGGGGGGCCACATACCCCTGATTAGCCATCTCAACACCTAATTATCCGGTAAAATTAAGACTTAAGCTTATAGTTAACCAATTAGATTTATGTACTAATAATATCACATTAGATTTATGTATTAATAATATCACATTTCACAAGATGCCAATACAATAATGTCAGAGCCAGTTGATAATGATAAAACTCTAACCCAATTATTCTGACCTTTAGATAACACCATGTCTGCCTCCATTCTTGTTCTTCTCCCTCCTCCCTCCTGTGACCTCTCTATCTGTCCCCCAAACTCCTAGCTCCACTTCCCTTTTCCTGTCCAATCACAGGCCTGCCACTGCCCTAATGTGATGGACAGAGAACACCCCGCAACACTGGTGTATCTTCCAGAAAGACTGTTTGCACATGTGTTTAAACCAATTAAAAGCCTTTATTAGCCTGTCAGCAACTACACTGGGTGTTCAGGATTACAGTGTTAGCATCGAGCCTTTCTCGGGGTAAGCTTTTAAGCACAAAAAACGTGTTCTGGGTTGACATACTTCATCTAAAAGCAGAAGTACAGAAGCAAAAAAAAAAAAAAAAAAGAAAAAAAAAGAAAAAGAAAAAAGAAAAAAAATCAAAGTTAGCACAGTTAGAGACTTTCCCTGAATGATGGACTTTGATGGATTCTGTCTTTGTTTTGGTTTTTTTTTTTTTTAAGATTTATTTATTTATTATATGTAAGTACACTGTAGCTGTCTTCAGACACTCCAGAAGAGGGAGTCAGATCTTGTTACAGATGGTTGTGAGCCACCATGTGGTTGCTGGGATTTGAACTCCGGACCTTCGGAAGAGCAGTCGGGTGCTCTTACCCACTGAGCCATCTCACCAGCCCCCTTGTTTTGGTTTTGACAGGTAGTGATATCTATATGCTGAGTTTTACAGCCTGAATAGTATTTCCACCCTGGGATCAGTTGTGCTAAGGTCTGGGCCGAGACAGAGCATCCAGCCACATGAACAAAGATATCCAAGGATTGCGATTACTGTCTGAGGCTCTTTTTTTTATGCTGGTCTAGAGAAGGAGTTTGGTTACTAGAAGTATAGTGAGGGTGGCTTTCTGCTTTGATTGGCAGATTATATCACATAGTCTTTTTCTATTGTACTTGTCCCTTTCTATCTGATTTTAATAATCTGCATAGTCAACTATGCATAGGCATAAGATGCTAAGTAGAGGACTCTCCCTAAAAGTTTACTGGAAGGCGTAGTTTTCGCTTACTGCGCATGTACCCAAAACCAGTTCAGGCCAGATCAGTCCACTTTATATGGTGCTCAGACACAATTGGGAATATGATTGAATAGAAAATGTCAAAGTTTCATGGTCACTAAAAAGGTAAAAACGTAGTCTATTTCTGAAGTCAGGTGTGTGTGCTGCTCAAGGCAGATGGGGTGGGAGTTCCTAGGTTGCCAACAGATTGCTAGGAGCATCATTTAAGTGGGATACAAATATCTGAGGCTGCCAAGCGTGTTATTAGAGAAGGGGGGTGTTTATAAGCCAAATAAAGCAGAGTCCCAAGTTCTTACACTATTCTCTATGCTCTGCTGCCTTCAAAGAAGAGAGACATAGATAAACATAGATGGATAGACATGGATGGATAGAGATAGATAGATAGATAGATAGATAGATAGATAGATAGATAGATAGATAGATAGATAGATAGGGAGAGAGAGAGATTACAACTGGGCAAACTCTAAATTCTGCATCTCTATATCTGATGACAAAGCACTCCTCAGATCTCCAACTCCTCTGAGCCTTGATGACTGCAACAAACTTTCTCGTGGTCTGGTTCCACTCCGTGTTAGCAGCTTTCCACGGCAGATATCTTAAGGCTCTGGCATCTTAACATCTTAGGGTATACAAAACAACTTCAACTCTACAGCTGTAAAGTTGTTCCAGGGTCTGGGATCCACCCATGAGCTGATCTTCTGGGCTCCTCCAAAGGGCTGGTGTCACTTCTCCAGCTCTGCCCCTAGTAGCACCCCAGGGTCTGGTTGACTCTACTCCACTGCTGCTGCTATTCTTGGTGGACACCCCGTGGTACTGGTATCTCCAATATGCTGGGGTCTTCTGCTGCATCTAGGATTCACCAATAGCCTCTCATAGGCTCTCTTCTTGGTACTAAGCCTCAACTTCTTTTCATGACCCTTCAGTCATGGGCCATCAACTGCAAATGGGGCTGCACCACACCAATGGCCTTCCCTGGCCTCTCACAATGCTCTCCATGACCCTTTCATACCTTCAAATCCAGTACCACCTGGGTGGTTCTTACACATTACCAAGTCCAGCTGTAGCATGAGATACAACCTAGGCAGTCTCTGGAATACAGCCTCTGTGCACTCAGAAAACACGGCCCAGAAGATTTCACCTTTTGACCTCTTCTCTTCTTGAGTCCAAAGCCAGAGTCACATGACCAAAGTTTCCGAGTTCTTTTTTTTTTTTTTTTTTTTTTTGGTTTTTCGAGACAGGGTTTCTCTGTATAGCCCTGGCTGTCCTGGAACTCACTCTGTAGACCAGGCTGG
>NC_034596.1:64671953-64697200 GCF_900095145.1 Mus pahari
CTGTCCTGGAACTCACTCTGTAGACCAGGCTGGCCTCAAACTCAGAAATCCACCTGCCTCTGCCTCCCGAGTGCTGGGATTAAAGGTGTGCGCCACCACACCCGGCTCAGTTTCCAAGTTCTGCCGTTTGCTGGAGCTGGAGCCTGCTCCTTTGTTCTATTACATCCTCCACTTCCTAAACTTGGCCGTCCTGGAACTTGCTCTGAAAACTGACCTTGAACTCAAAGATATGTGTATCTCTGTCTCCTGAGTTCTGGGATTAAAGGTGTGTCCCACCATGCCTGGACCTAACCTTTTGTCTACTTGGAACTTGCTCTGTCCCAGGCAGCCCTTGAACTCAGAGATCTCCTTGCCTTTGTCTCCTGGGATTAAAGGTGTGTACCACCATGCCTGGATCTAAGCTTTCCTTGGCCACTATTCCTCAAGATCTGGATCACAGACCTTCAGTATCCACATGAGCATTGGGTAGGCATGCTGACCTACCTGTAATAGCAGTTCCTGAGAGGTAGAGATAGGGGATTGATCCCCAGAGCAAACAGGCAAGCTACACTAGCCAAATTGACAAACTCCAGGCTCAAGTGAGAGCCCCCGCCTCCAAATATAAAGTGCAATCACAGAGGGTACCTGACATCAACACACACATTTACACACACCCAAACACAGAAGGGCACTTACACACCTGTGAATGCACGTACACACATGTGCACATACCACACATAGGCATGCAAAAAGAACAAAAAAGGGACAGGAAGCAAAAAAAAAAAAAATGCTCCCCACAAAATAAGATGAACACTATACATAACACCTATAACACAGGAAACCTTGGCCTTGCTGCCAGTCAGTCAAATTACAGCCACACAAGCTTATTAACAGAACATCTTCAAGTCACTTAATCCCCACACGTCTCATTTTTATGGTCCATAAAATGCACATAACAGCTTCTGCCTGCCTGTCTGAGGATCAGTAGAGACAATGCATGAGAAACTGCTCTTACAGCACTAAATAAAAATGAAATCTTGCTGTTGCAAAATCTCAAGTCTGAAGATATCTTTTGAATACAGCATCGCAAAGAACACCCAGATGAAACAGTAGTGTTCTATTGTTTTGTTTTGTTTTGTTTTGTTTTTGCTGTTTGTTGTTTTGAGACAGAGTCTCACTGTATAGCCATAGCTGGCCTAGAACTTGCTATGTGGACCAGGCTGGCCTCAAACTCACAGAGGGCCTCCCCCTACCTGCCTCTTGCCTCTGGAGTGCCAGGATTAAGGGCATTGGCTGGCATGCCCAACCAGTATGCCTTGCTAACAGTAGCATGCACCCCCAACCACCCTGCCACCCTGCCACCCAGGGCTGTGAAGGTCTTCTGTCCTGACAGCAGGAAAAGATGAGAAGCTATAGGGACTAGTGCTGAAAAGCAGCGTCCCGGAGCAGGAGGAGGGCGATGAAATAAAACACAGCCTCCCTGAGTCCTGGCTGGACAACAACACGTCAGCTTCCAAGGGCAAAAGGCAGTTTTGAGCCTCAAAAGCTAAAATATCTGACAGAGCTTACCTAACTCTCATGCCAATTATCCCAGTACTTTGGAGACTGAGGCAGGAGGATTGCTGTGAGTTCCAAGCCAGCCTCGATCACATGATGAGCTCCAAGCCAGCATTGGCTACAGAGTAATATCTTGTCTCAAAAAATATTACAGGAGGAGGAGAAGGACGACGACGACAACAACAACCAAGCTAAATCCTAAATCTTGCAATAGTACAGTTTGGCTCCTCCACCACTACGCCACTAACCTACCCCTGCCTGGATTTCTCCAGGGTGTCATGCCAGTGGACTGAACCAGCTCTGTTGTGGCTGCAATTCCAATTATGTGCTATTTACCACCGCCTTCTCCTTTTGCAGCTGACTGGAGGTATCATCTGTACTGAAGGTCCACACTCGGTCTTCATGAATGTTACTATGACTTAATTACCATCCGAGGAAGACCGAAGCACAAGTGCCCTGTGACGTGGGCTCTGTGGCTAGGTGAACCGAGAACATGAGAACAGGGCTCAGCCGAGGAAAATCAGTGAATACACTGCGAGAAACAGGTTCCGTTTCTTTTTTGCCTCATTCTCTTATTGATCTGTCTGTGCTGCCGTGGGTGTTTATCACGCGTCAACCAGTCCTTTAATTTGCAATCTTGTTATTATTTAGGAAATAAAATGCAAACCTCCTTTAGCATTACTATAATGAGACGTTACTCTTTATGGAGAACCGTTAGGCGTTTTAGGAACCCATATATCTTTGATTCCCGGGGAAAAGGCTTATTGATTTTTCTAGCAGCTGCTGCTAAGGCTTGAGATTTAGCGGTGGCGTCTCAGCAAGTCTACACAGGGGAGCTGTTTACACGATCAGCGTAATTACTATCAGGCTGCACGTGTGTATCATGCTACTGGTACTTACACTCTTACAGCATTGTTAAACTAAGCCACTCTTTTCTCTCTGCCTCAACACTTGAAATGTTAAACTTGCCTATGGCGTGCCCTTCTGAATTTAGATTACACACAGTAGAAACTTACAAAATGCTCTCCTGAATATGGTCGTATCCGAATACATCTTCAAATCGATCAGTATAAGTCTATATCTCCGGGGGGCAAGAAGAAGAAGGGCATGAGTTCTTTTCTCTCTGTAAAAGGGCTCCTCACCAGTTTCTCCAGACACTTCTCCACTCTTCTTCCTTTCTTCAAGACTTCAACAAGCCGCAGCCTTCCAATGGAAGTGAATTCCTTTGCAATTTCTTAAGGATGCTGTTATAAGATTATCTGAATTGTCTGGTAACATGGGTGCTGGTAGTCATCTAGACCAGTGGTTCTCAGCCAACCTGCCTAATGCTGTGACCCTTTAATACAGTTCCTCATGTTGTGGTGACCCCAATCATAAAATTATTTTTGTTGCTACTTCACAACTGTTATTTTGCTACTATTATGAGTCATAATATAAATTCCTTAGTTTTCCTATGGTCTTAAATGACCCCTTTGAAAAAGTCGTTTGAGCCCCAAAGGGGTCTTGACCTATATGTTGAGATCCACTGTTCTACGACAAAGCCACAGAGAAAGGGAAAGTAATAGTTTTATCCCTTCAAGTTGGAAGGAACCCTGAAGTTGGGAATTCCCTAGCTGGAGTGGCTTAGGTATTTTACAGCATCCCCGGATCCTCCCCTTCCTTCTGCTGCTCCTGTTTTGATGCTCACCCCTGTGCTTTCCTACAGGCTTGTCTCTCAGTGCCAGTGAACAAAAAGCCATCGTTTCCGGGAGCCCACACTTGCTCTCCTTGTCTACGTATGTCCCTCTAACTCTCCTTCAGTCTTACAGCCGACTTCTAAGGGCTGCAAGCTTGGTCTCGTGACTTGACTGGGAACATTAAAAGCAAGTTCAGGAGTCAGCCACACAGAAATGGGAAGGACTGAGGGAAAAAGAAAAAACAGGAATCCAGAAACAGAATGACTAGATGGTATGAAAAGGGATAGAAAGGCAGGATAATTGAAAGGACATGGGGTAAATGGTGGGGGATGTAGCTCGGTTGCCAGCGTGTATACATGAAACCCTGGGTTCAATCCCCGGCTATTCATAAGCTGGATGATAGAGGCAAGAGGATCAAGAAATTCAAGTCTATCCTTGACTACACAACGAGTTTGAGGATAGCCTGGCCTAGAGAGCCCATCTCAAGGGAAAAGGTATTGAGGAGAGGGAACAGAAAAGAGGGGAGTATAGTTGAATCCCCTCAGCTGAGAACCAAAAGTCCAACAAAACTAATGACACTTTCTGGGAAAGTTTTAGAGATCATATGTTAATAAAAATAGCAAAGAATTGTCCCAGTCACTAAATGAGCATAATCTCTAACTACATTCTAATTTATCCTTAAACACATAAAGCAAGTGTAGTTCCCAACCTAATCAAGGAAAGGTCTTTTTGCAACAGAGACCATTACAGAAAACCACAACTGATCAAAATTCAGAGTTATGGAATCTAGTCCCAATACAGTTCCTTTACCTAAGGTTCAGAGAACATTGCAGAATATACATATCATATATAAATATATGTATGTATTATAGAACAATTATTAATAAATAATGTTATAAATGTCATATTATACATTATATTACATATATTGTATATTACATGTATATACTATATATTGTATATTATATTACATATATATATTTAAAGTTTAAAAACATAGTGATAAACTATGTTTATCCTCTATGCCTATATGACCTCCAATTATGGCCTGCTTTCCTGATATTCTGGAACTCTTACAAATAGGACTAAACCTTTGCTTATAGTAAAAACCATGCCCTGCAACCTAAACCTCTTCTCTTGTCAACTATAATCCCATACATATCAGGAACCACCCTACGACCTTATTCACCAGAAGACAGGATTCCTTAGCAACCATTTAGTGTGCCAATTCAGAAGCCACCAAACACAATATAAATGGCTCCTGAGGAGACACTTAAGTGCCACTCTCCTTCCCAAAGCTCATGGCCGCGCTCTGGGCTGTGGCTTTCTCTTCCCCAGAGCTCCTCTTTCTAGAATCTGTTAAAAATGTCTCTTAATAAACTCCACCTCCATCCATGTTAATGCATCCTAAATGCCTTTTCAGTGGAAAAGCCAGGGTATTGTTTTACCAGAGTGTGTGACTCTGTAAAAAAAAAAAATTCCTAGGGCTAATGGTGGCAGCTGGGGATCTCTGGTCCCCACCCCCATCATGGACAATCTTTATCCATTTTTGGCAAAGAACACAGAATACTGAAATGTATTCTTCGGAGTCTTGGAGTAGAGTCCATTCGAGGTACAAAATTGTCACTTCCAAAAGTCACTTTTAATTATTTCCCCGAGATCAGTGATTCTCACAACTATACAGGCATGCAGGGGTGTTTGTATAGCGGTAAGAAACAATGGAGTATGTGAATGAAGAAATACCATGTGATTCTCAACTCTCTATATCAGATCTACCACCTGGGAGACTAGCCTCCGGGCAAGCCTGGGGTGGGGGCATTGATTCGGTTGAGTGATATGGTAAGGCCCACTTTCCTTTGGATGGAATAAAAAGGAGAAGAGGACCTGAGTCTAGCCTTCTTTCTAGCCGCCCCTGACTTCGGGTGTGCTGGGATCAGCTGCTTCAGGCTCCTGGCGCCTGGATTTTCCCACTGTAATGGGCTGTGCCCTCAGTCTGAGATAAGCAAGCCCATTCTCCAGTAAGCTGCTTGTGTCTAGGTGTTTTCTTCTAGCAACAGGAAAACTAACTAGGACAGTGCTACAGGCCTTCAAATGCATGCCCAGTAGTTTAAAAAGATTTCATTAGCAGGGTGTGGTGGCACACACCCTAAATCCCAGCATTCAGGATCTCAGTGAGTTTGAGGCCAGTAGATCTATGTAGGGACCTCCAGGACAGCCAGGGCTATAATGGTGAGACCCTGTCTCCACAAAAATAAAATAAACCATGATATGTATGTGTTGGATATTCTTATCAGACTCTAGATGATGTAGAAATAAGATCCCTGCGAACCATGCTTAGAGGAACCACTAACAACAGCTAGGGCTGGAGAGACGGTTTAGCAGTAAGAACACTTCATGTTCTCTCAGAGGCTAGAGTTTGCTTCCCATCACCCACGTGGAGGCTTACAACTATGTAGGTCCAGCTCTAGAGAATCCTATGCACTCTTCTGCCTCTATGAGCACCTGAACACATCTGCTCATACCTGCCCCCAACATACATATACACACACAAGTACACACATATTTATAAATTGTGGTGTGTGTGTGTGTGTGTGTGTGTGTGTTTGCAAGAGATGGCTCAGTGGTTAGGAGCACTTACCCTTCTTGCAAAAGACCTGAGTTCAGGTCCTATACACATTGGGCAGCTCACACACAGCTATTTCTAAATCTGGCACCCGCACATGCACAATGCCCTCACACAGACACAGAATGGAATGTAAAATAATTTTTGAACCAAATAAGTTTTCCAGGGGCTGGAGAGATGGCTCAGCGGTTAAGAGCACTGACTGTTCTTCCAAAGGTCCTGAGTTCAATTCCCAGAAATCACATGGTGACTCATAACCACCCATAATGAGATCTGACGCCCTCTTCTGGTGCATCTGAAGNCNGNTACAGTGTACTTACATATAATAATAATAAATAAATAAATCAAAAAATAATAATCATTTTTCCAAACAAATACCAGCAATAGTTATGCCAGAAATGAGAAATTCTAGAGCCCTTGGGCCTATGTATTTGATCTTTTTGTCTTGCAGAGGTTAGACATGATCGCATGGAATTTGAGTAGCAAAGGAAATTAGCAAAGGACATCAGGACACTAGAAAGAAGGCACTGTCGGAGCCCTTTACAGTTAGTATGAGCCAGCTAAGACATTATGCAGAGAGAGAGTCTAGGAGGTCTCCATCAAAAATTCCTCCCCTCGGAGCTCAGGGAGTCCTGGGGATGAGGAGGCAGAAAGAGTGTAAGAATCAGAGGGATGGGAAGATTCCAGAACAAGGTCTCTAAGTCAATGAGACAAGGCTCACCTGAGCTCACAGGGACTGAAGCAGCAAGTGGTGGCCCTGCGTGAGTCCACACCAGGTCCTCTGGGTATTTTTATGGGACTCTTGACTGTGAGACAAACATCTCTAATGAAAGATCTGGAGGGAAGAACCTTATAAAGAGTTGAGTTCCAAGTATTACTGTAGTTCTTAAGTTATTTAATTCATTCGTTTATGTATTAACTTAGTATGTGGTAAGTGAATGTCTGATCATGTGTCAATAATTGTTTTAGGTCATTCATGACTGAGGACAAAGAAAAATACACTATAGTTCAACTATAGTAAAAATTAAATTCTAGAATAAGGAAAATCAATACAGACACATCTACTTGCACTCAGGAGGCAGAGGCAGGTGAATTTCTGAGTTCAAGGCCAGCCTGGTCTACAGAGTGATACCCTGTTTCAAAAAAAAAAAAAAAAAAAAAAAAAAGAAGCCTTTGAGTGTGCTATGACTGTTAAGAGCTCAATGATATCAGACCCAAGGTCTAATTCAGTTTTGTCTCTTTTGGAAGATCAGTCTTCTCAGCTATGTAAAGAGGATCGTGTCTACTAAAAGGGACTCCAATCCTTGAAAAGGAAACATCTGTAAAGCCCTTCACATAACATGTAGCACAGAACAAATTATAAACAATTTCCGCTGAGAGTCCCACTCAACCCTGAGTAGCCAGAACCCTTCCACAGCAGGCTTCCCTCCAGTATCATTGGGACTGGCTAATTTCCCAATTATCAGTGTATTTGTTCAATTGTCTTCTCACCCATCCTCAGCCTGCAACGAGCACATCCCAGTCAGAAAAAACCTTACAGCCTCCTGGCTGAAATCAGAGCTTGCCCTGACAGCAACTGAGTTTTGATTCTGTACAGACTGGCCTCCAATTTACTCAGCCCAAGCTGTCCTTGAACCCTTGACCCTCCTGCCTCCACCTACCAAATACATGCACCACATCTAGATTGTATGTCAAAGGCCAAGATGGATTACTGTGAAACTTAAAAACTTTAGATTCGGGATCCTTGTTCCCATGAGCTTTTGGCCCACCAGCAATATGCTAACCCTCTTTCAAAAACTAATTGAACTGGCTAAAATCCAGTCAGCTCAGGCTGAGGTTAAGAACACTGGCTGCTCTTCCAGATTTCCCAAATTCAATCCCCAGCAACACGGTGGCTCATAACCATCTCTAGTGTAATATCCTGGCGTGTAGACATGCATGCAAATAAACCTTACTTTCCCAGTCAGATGCACTCAGCATCGCTCACTCCCTGCTTTAACCAAATCCCACACGGGTTGGCCCAGGTAGCCCACACTGACCTGGACTTCTGAAGGCAAAACCTTCTTGATTCTCCTGCCTCCACCCTGAAGGCTAGATTAGTGGCACAAACCACACCCTGCTTAGAGCCCCACTCTCATCCTGCTTTGCTGAACTCCTGAGTCCTTAACAAAACCCCTGGGATCCTAACTACTCGCACCTTCCCCTAGTTACCAAACCACTCCAACCTGTGCCACACCAAGATCACTTGGGAGGTTCTAATGGTCTTGGTTCCATTTCCTCAAACTCATTTTTTGCCTCAGCCTCTTACGCTGGATTAGAGTGCAATAAACCCAGCTCCTCCCACACTGACAGACACGGGGAGTAAGGCTTCCTGAATGCCACACCACATCTTTGCTTCCCTTTTGTAAACAAAACACACACACAGAGGAATTAAAGTTTTTCACATTTTTATTCTTTGTGCACAAAGACTAGCATGATCGGTTCCACTTGGTAGTCAGTCGAACAATCCATTCAAGGTCGCTTAATCCAACTGCAAAAAAAAAAAAAAGTTTATTACTTAGAATGTGATTCTGGCATTTAGTTCCACTGGTTCCCTCTAAGAATTATTCCCCAATACAATACCACAAAAATGACATTAACCATATCATGTACTCCGTAACGGAGTTAGTAAATGGCCTGTTTCTGCAGTTCATCTTAACTTGAAAAAATTTGGACCAGAGGAAGGAAGCAATCCTGACACACTCGAATCGAGTCATTCAAGTCTCTAAACTGTAACGCTAGGCTTACAGTAATTATTTGATCAATACTGTAAGTCTGAGTTTAAAACTCTCTGCTGCACATCAGAGAGCAGTGTCAAATATCATGCAGGTCCATTAAACACAAGTTTATTTAAAACTGGTCCTGTATCTGGGTGTGAGGCACACCTTTAATCCAAGCTGAGGATTTGAGTTCCAGAACAGCCAGGGCTACAAAGAAAGCCGGTTAAAATACTTTTCTTTTAAAAAAAAGGCACAAATAAAAAGCAGGTGAATTTTATATGTATAAAAAACGTGGTTTTGACCAAAAAAGGGGACTTTTGAGACATCTACCTTAGAACCAATAAAAAGACAAAGCCTTGGCTAAATCATAACTGTGATGAGGGCCTGCTAGGGCTCTTCCCAGTATGATCCAACATCCCCGGCCCGTAAGTTTAAGACGGTACTGGTTAGGAATATTCAGTTCCTATGTAAACTGTTCCACCTCCTACCAACCTGACACCTAAACCTGGCCTTCACCCTTCCCTTCTGGACCTCTTGAGTGCTTAAACCCTCCGCTGTGTGCATCGTGGACGGCAGCGACCGACCGCGCGTACCTTAATGAAGCCTATGTCCTTCGCGTACTGCCGGAAGCACTGGCGGCACATGTTCAGCCCGTATTTGCGGATCAGACCGTGGCGGTTAGAGCAGACGCGGCTGGAGGGAGGGAGGACAAGGAGATGGCCTTTATGGAGGAAGACACAGCATCCCTCGGCGTCCCCCACCACCCGCAGCAGGGCCCGCCCGGCCCGGCCTAGCTAAGCCCGTAATGGCGACGGCGGCTCCGAACGCCCGGCGCGCCGCCCGCGGGCCTTGAATTTCCGGCACCCAGCCACCAACACTGCCCCTTCCCTCCAACCGCGGTCTCCACAACCCGCTCCTCACCAAGAGCGGGAACCCTGGCCGAACTTCCGAGGGTGACTCCAGTAGAGCTGCTGGTGACCCATCTTGCCTTCAGACGCCCGACGAGGGAAAAGGAACGAGTCGGCTCGCGCAGGCGCTCTTCAAAGGATTTTGGAGCCACACTCTACCCAGAATACAACGCTGAAACGGGACGCGTACGCCGTGCGACAACATTGGTCCGCGTGCTCTGAGTGACAGGTCTAAGGCTGGCTGGGCGGGCACAGTGGGTGACGTCACGGCCCGCCGAAGCTCTAGTATCTCCCCGCCGCCCTCAGCGCTCGCCGGGCGCGGTGGCGCACGCCTGTAGTCCCAGCTACTCGGGAGGCTGAGACAGGAGGATCGCTTGAGTCCAGGAGTTCTGGGCTGTAGTGCGCTATGCCGATCGGGTGTCCGCACTAAGTTCGGCATCAATATGGTGACCTCCCGGGAGCGGGGGACCACCAGGTTGCCTAAGGAGGGGTGAACCGGCCCAGGTCGGAAACGGAGCAGGTCAAAACTCCCGTGCTGATCAGTAGTGGGATCGCGCCTGTGAATAGCCACTGCACTCCAGCCTGGGCAACATAGCGAGACCCCGTCTCTTTTTGGACACTTACATCAATACGTTATTATTTTCATTTTCTTTTTAATACACCCTTTTCCTATATAATACATTCCAACCTTAATCTTTTACCTTGTCTTTTAACTCAAACGTTCGCTTAGAAATGTGAATTTTTTCCTTTACTCAGCACTGACACCTACTGGCGTGAAATCATATGACAACTTAACTCAAGTGTAACGAGTAGGCGTCAACGCTAGGGGCTTCTTATTAACAACGGATTTTTAATCTTTTGACCACATCATTCCATGGGATGGGAAATAAGGTCTTACGTATATGTGAGTATATCACCCTTGATACCTAAATATAATCGCCTACATTTATTTTTCATTTGTTTTTGTAACACTGTTTTTGTGTACACAAGGTTGGCCCATGACTATTTTGCCCATAATTGGCTCACACTCCTTATTGTAATGTTTCAGCCTCCAATACTGGGCTTGCTTGTGCCACCAAAAGCAGTTTAAGTGGCTGAATCTGAAGAAAAGTAATATAAAATAAAAGTTGTTTTCATCAGATAATTTGATAACAAAACAAGTAACGACAAACTTCAAAACGCAACTTTCTAACAACAACAAAAAACAAACTAAAATTGCACAAAGCCCTGCCCCCTGAAATAAAATCTTTAACTAGAACTAGAATGTAGCACAGAGTACAACAATTAAGGGAAAAAAAAAAGCCTTTTGTAGAAGACTTTTAATCAGAACTTAAAGAAAAACTTTAAAGTATGCTACTTCAGAATTTTGGTAGACAATCCTTACCCAATTATTTCATAATGAAAGAGTCACAGATTTAAAGCCCAGATATAATTTAATGTCTGTTGTCAAATTCTTCAAATCCAGTGTTTTACACAAACACACACACACATATACCCACACACATATACAAACATGCACACACAACAACAACAACACGATTCTCTCAACCCTTTCAATTCCAGTTCTGTTATTGCGGTTATGGTTGTGGTTGTGGTTGCTGCTGTTGTTGTTGCTATCTCTCTATCTTGCTTTGAAGACATGTAATTCAACTAAACAAACAGAAGAACACAGGCCTAGAATGGCACTACTGCTAGACAGAGTAAGAAGATGACGATGCTGAAGGACACAGCTCACTGGTGCCTTATTTTTCCTCTCATTGATCAGTACTGCTTACTATTAGTGGGATGACTGGCTTTGTCAAAGCAGGTAGCCATGCCTTTCCTGGCTAGTCAGGCCTTCTTGAAGGGTCTGGCTAGACTGTTCATCACCTTTTCTTGGCTCCAAAGAGCATTTGTGTTTTCCTAGCTACCTCTGAGAGATTGGCTAGCATCATGACAATAAGTTTCTGCCAATCTGGAAAATAGATTTCTGCAGGTTTGAGTGTACACATCTGCCAATTTACTGATAGTTGCCAAACTGATTTATTATAGTGGATAACTATAGTGGATATAACTCATTAAGAGTTAAAGTCCCGACCTTTTTTTAAGGAGGTTGCTAAAGGTTGAATCTAAGATCACACACTTGCTGCACTACCACAGAGGTCAAACTTCCACTGCTTTCAGTGACAATCAGCGTTTTCTGTATTCTTAGACAGCATAGTGCTTTAGGTAAAACCAGATAGAAAACCAATTCCAGCTAGGTGTCAAATTAATCCCAGTACTTGAGAGGTAAAAATCAGGAAAGTCTCTGAGCTGGAGGTCAGCCAGGGATACACTTATTTTTAACTTAAAAATAAATTTCAATGCCAGGCATGGTGGCGCACACCTTTAATCCCAGCACTCAGGAGGCAGAGGCAGGCGGATTTCTGAGTTCGAGGCCAGCCTGGTCTACAAAGTGAGTTCCAGGACAGCCAGGGCTATACAGAGAAACCCTGTCTCGAAAAACAAAAAAACAAACAAACAAAAAACCTCAGTAATGCCCAAACCAGTTAATGAAGCTCATAGTAAAATCCTGTTTCTTGGCCAGGTGTGGTAGGTAATTCACTCCTTCAATCCCAGCCTTCAGGATCTGATCCGAGGCAGACAGATCTCTGTGAGTTGGAGCCTGGTACACAGAGCAAGTTCCAGGCCAGATAGGGCTACTTAGTGAGACACTGTAAAAGGAAAAAAGAAATCTTTCTTGGGTCAGGGATGGTAGTGCATTTGGGAGGTTAAGGCTAGAAGATCATGATCAAAGCCAACTAGGCTATAAAGCTTGTTGTAGGTCAGCCTGGGCTACATAGTATGACCCTATCTTTGATGATGGTGATGGTGGTGGTGGTGATGGAGGTGGTGGTGGTGGTGATGGTGGTGGTGATGATGGTGGAGGTGGTGGTGCTTCCTAGAACAACTACTACCTATAAAATATGTATTACTTAAGGGTCTCCAAAAGACAGAATCAATAGGATACGTGGGGAGATGGATATCCAGATACTGCTATCCATATTGGTAAGGGAATCTGTTATAAAAATTGGCTTGAATACTGCAAGGGAGAAACCTTAAGATGCTAGTAGCTTGGCTCAGTTCACATCCAGGTTTGGCAACTGAGGGTTTCCTGTTACCAAAGTACTGGAAAGATCATCCATCCCCACCCCTCCTGGGGCCTCCCACACTCAGTCTCCCCCCACTTAATCTAGCCATTCATAAGTCTTCTCTAGAAACACCCGCACAGGCGCCTCGGACGTAGTGATGTAATTAACCCTTTAGGTATTTCTGTTTTCTTTTTCTTTTTTTCTTGTTTTTTCAAGACAGGGTTTCTGTGTAGCCCTGACTGTCTTGCAACTACTTCTGTAGACCAGGCTGGCTTTGAACTCAGAGAGATCCACCTGCCTCTGCCTCCCAAATGCTGGGATTAAAAGCGTGCACTACCACCCCCCAAGCAGTACTTCTTAATCCAGTCAATTGACCGTCACACTATGTGTTTCATGCAAAGTGTTTTTAAAGAAATTCATTTTAGTGAGGAATTAATGTACAGCATCAATTTTTTTTTTAAGATTTATTTATTTATTTATTATATGAAAGTACACTGTAGCTGTCTTCAGACACTCCAGAAGAGGGAGTCAGATCTCCTTATGGATGGTTGTGAGCCACCATGTGGTTGCTGGGATTTGAACTCAGGACCTTCCGAAGAGCAGTCGGGTGCTCTTACCCACTGAGCCATCTCGCCAGCCCCCAGCATCAATTTTTAAATTAAATTTATTTTTTATTTCATATATATGTATTGTGTATTTAAATCATTTCCCCCTTCTCTCTCCCCCCTTCATGGCCCATTTAATTATTACCATCACATACATGACCAAGCTTGCTCAGTCAGTCTTGAGGGAGGGAGTGAAGATTAAAGAAAGAAAAGACAATTAGACAACACTATAGTATGACTCCAGCAAGGGTTAAAGCAAGTTTATTTTTTCTCAAGCTGCTTTTATACATGCAAAGATAGGGTCAGCTCTAGGTCAAGGAACAAACAAGGCCATAAACAAAGTCCCATGATCACTGTTTCTAGGGATTTATCAAGATGATCAAGATACAAGGAACACATTCCTCAGCTGTATTTATCTGGAGCCTACTTCCTGTCCTAGCCCAATGTCAAATATCCTTGCCCATATCCTTGAAGTGGCACCAAGAGCTCTCCACACATCTACATTTACGTAAACGTATAAACACAATCTGTTGGACCATTTATGGCTGCCAATATGTGTTTTCAGAGTAGGCCACTTGAGATGGAGGACCATTTAGAGGACTCAGGCCTGAGGAAGGCTCTCTCGGCAGTCATTAATTCCCTGGTGGCTCACCCAGGAAAATAAATTTTAAAAATTTATGCGTAATTGGAATTTTCAAGAAGGAAAATCGGTGCCAGACATGGTGGTGTACACCTTTAATCCCGGCACTCATAGGCAGAGGCAGGAAGATATCTGTGAGTTCAAGGTCAACCTCAAACTCTGTAGTTCATGATTGTTTTTCTACTATGCAAGAGGCTATAGGTACAATGCCAAGGCCAGTGTGTGCAAGAGAGGGTCTGATAAGTATATGGCGGTATATGCCATTGTTTCTGCCTAAAACCGATATTGACCCTAACCTACATATATTGAAACTGCCTAATGTCTTACTGAACCAAAACCCTTATGTTCTTGACTGCTTTGCATTTTGGAAACATGTAATTAAAATTACAAGTTTTACGCAAGGCTTAAATTCTAGCTTTCAAAAGTACCTAGTGTACATCTAATGCATCTGTAATACTTTAGGAAGGTGTTCTATTTTCGATCTCTACTATTATCCACCCAAATACCGAAAATAGGTAATTTATGAAGCCTAATGGTCCTTGAAAAATTCTGGTTTGCTTAAATATAATTTTTCCATAACCCTCAGAATGCAACTAACAGAGGTTTTGATGCTCTACCAGGGCGCATCTGTCAAGTCCCAGCAGAGCTTTAGGTGAAAATACCAGGAGGAAAAATAAAATGTTAAGCAACCAAAAAATATGAATGTGGAAGAGAATTTTTGTGGTGGGCTGTCAATTTATTGTCTTTGGGCCTATCTCCTGAATACGTGGTTTTGAGGATGAGAAACACGCACACAATTCACCATGCTATTTCTAAACAGGGATGTCGGTTTGAGTCATAATTTTGAGTGTTGCCACCGTTAAATTTAAAGTTGGTATTTCTGAATGGCATTATACAATTACAAATGTGCAGCTTAGATTAATTGTTTATTACAAGGTACAATCAGGGTAAGGCAAGGGGGGTTTCTAATGCACCACTTTACCTCGAGAGAGTAAGCGCTTCCCTAACCGGAGCTCAGTTAAATAAATAAATAAGTGTCGCTGAGCAATTTTGCAGCTTTTACTTGAAAGTTGATACCGAGGACACTGAAGGTAAGACTACCCGATGTGTGCAGTGTTTTTTTTTTAAATCAATTTTTTACATACTCACTTTTTTATGTTTTAGGCGGAGAAACCAAACAGCAGACCACACCAAGGTGATTCCACGTGAGAGAGGTTTATTAAGCAGGGATGGGGGGGGGGGCGAGTAGAAGAGCAGAGGAGAGAAAGAGAAAGAGAAGAGAGGGGAAGGGGGAAGAGGAGAAGGGGGGGTCCCCTAATTTATACGGAGAATAACATCACACCAGTGAGGGTGAGAACTGAGCCAGGTGAGTTATGGGATGGAGGGTCGTTGTCCTGGCATCGCAGGTCCTGGGTCACATGGTTAGGTCAGGGCTTGGAGTATCCTGGTGCTAACACACTTTACATCCTGCTCACCCCCTCCCACAATCCTTCCCCCATCCCCTACTCCCCTTCTCCTCTGATCCGGTGGGGGCCCCCCTGGGTATCTCCCACCATCACGGGCTCAGTAAATGAAGTAAATGAGACGTAAATGTGGGTCTCGACCACCTTTCCAAGGCTGACCATGGGTGCAAAGTAAAGTTTACTCAACAGGAATCGCCTCGCCCGGTATTGTCACCTAAAGCTCCGCTCTGACTCGCAATGCCCAGCAAGAGTGCTTTCTCGCTGGGGTCTGTGTCTGTAAACAAGGTGACACCACCCTTCCAGGTAACCCTATCCCCGGGTCCGCAGGCCTCTAGCAGAGGGCGCGGGAAACACAGGTCCAGCAGCACACACCCGCACCTACCACGCCCCCCAGCTAAGGACATGGTGCCCTCGGCGGGCGCCTGTCCGAAAACAGAGGACGAATCCTCCGTGCGCGCCCGAGCACGCAGAAGTTCGGTCATTAAACGTTAAATAATGCTAAAACATGGGCATTCCGCCATTCTACGTGGAAATTGGAGTGGGACTCCGAGAAGCCACAAAGCCGATGGGTTCAGGCGCAGCACGGACATCCCTAATGCGAGGACCCCCGGCAGCCCTGCCGGGCGGGAGGCGCCAAGTTTTAAAGCCTGCGGGTCAGCGGGCGAATTAACTGCAAGATGAGGCTGCCTTGTGAGGTGGAGGTCCGCAGCTGTCATTTGCCAACCTTAGGGCTCAAGAGCCGAGGCAAGGGCGTGCGAGCGGTGGTGAGCCTGTGCCAGGCACCGGGCAGGAATGAGCTGCAGCCTGAGGCAAGGACAGAGCCCGGCGGCCGCGCCTGCCTGCTGGTCTCCACCATGAAAGACAGGCAGGGAACCCGCTACAAGGTACGCGTCCGGCGCGTCTTGAGCATCCACACTCCTTTCTTCCGCTGCTGGCTTCTGCGGGTGTGAGTTGGTAGATGGCGATCCCGCCGGTGTACAAGCTTCTGACACTGCAGCAGAGCAGTATATGAGGCTTTTGGTTAAATCTCCAGCACACAGTGAATGCATGTAGCAATGAATACTATCCAAACTTGACTTGTGTTAATTAAATCTTGAGTTGTTGTTATTGAAGAGGATTGCCACATGTATCCTCTCTGTTATTTGTTAAGAAAATGCTTGACCCGACATAGGTCCAGAGAGTCTTTGTGCCTGTAGTACACTGGTGGCAAACTCCAGTCTAGTCTGTCTGAACCGGAGGTTTGAAAACGAGATTTATAAAATCCATTTTCCTCCATTACCAGGCACTGCTATTTGGTCAAAACAAGATGTCTTTGTGTCTACTATGAATGGAGATGAGGGAATAATTTCCTCACCCTGCATCTGATTTTTTAGCGGATGTTATGTTTTCGGGATTTTGTTTCCTGTTTTTGTTTTTGTTTTTCTCCCAAGACAGGGTTTCTCTATAGTCTTGGCTATCCTGGAACTCACTCTGTAGACCAGGCTGGCCTCAAACTCAGAAGTCCGCCTGCCTCTGCCTCCCAAGTGCTGGGATTAAAGGTGCGAGCCACCACTGCATGGCACTTCTTGAATCTTTAACTCTTGGTTGTTTTCTTTCCATCCTCAGCTGCTCATCCCCCCAGAAAACCTTATCCATTCTACATTTCTGAGTCCTTGGCTCCTCACAGTTACAAGCTCTCCCTTCCTGGCTTTTCCTATGTTCCCTCCACCTGAAGTGCTCTTTCCCTCTATCCCACTGACCAGTGCCCTGGCTTTTATTTCTCTCACCTTTAACACCACATTTCTACTCTAAACTGGGAAAGGTTTCCTGCTTTCCTTTTGTCGTGCTTATTTAATAACCATGTCAGCTCAGTTCCTGTTGTCATCATACCATTCTGTTTGTTTGTTTGTTTTTGAGACAGGGTTTTCTGTAGCCCTGGCTGTCCTGGAACTCACTCTATAGACCAGGCTGGCCTGGAACTCAGAAATCCGACTGCCTCTGCCTCCCAAGTGCTGGGATTAAAGGCGTGCACCACCACTGCCTGGCCACCATACTATTCTTATTAAACACTGCTCCAAGTTCTCATTATGCCTGGTATATAACTGCTTCTCAGTAAAGGGTTGTTGAAGTCTAAAGCAGAAAACATGAGTTATGAAAAGTGTTGAGATCAGTTATGCCAGCCGATGATGTAGTACAGAGGTTAGCATGGCAGCAAGAAAAGCTTTCTGCTCTCTTGGAGCTTGCAGATAATCTAGTGGCAGGCATGGTCTGAGGGACGGAGAGGAAGGTAGGGAGCTACTGCTGGCACTTGTGACCATGGTCATGTGACTGGGTTGGAAGAGAGGAAAACATTCTCCAAAAATGAAGGAGAGTCTCAGCAGACACAGCAGTAGTGCCCAGTGTCAGCTGGCTGAGAGATGTAACTATTCATCTGTTAAAAACAAACAAACAAACAAACAAAAACAGGCTGGTGAGATGGCTCAGCAGGTAAGAGCACTGACTGCTCTTCCGAAGGTCCTGAGTTCAAATCCTAGCAACCACATGGTGGCTCACAACCATCCATAATGAGATCTGACACCCTCTTCTGGTGCATCTGAAGTCAACTACAGTGTACTTATATATAATAATAAATAATTAAAAAAACAAACAAACAAAAAAACTTCATGAAACACGGAGACATGGGACTAAATGCTAAACTAAAACCTGGAAGATTGGCACATTCTACCCTCAGTGAGTGTTATTGAATAGTAATTCTCCTTTTGTGTCCCTCCCCCAACCCCTTCCCCTCTGATTCTAATTAGCTAAGAGAGAACATTGAGCAGCTCTTCACCAAATTTGTGGATGAGGGGAAAGCCACTGTCCGGCTAAAGGAGCCTCCTGTGGACATCTGTCTGAGTAAGGTATGATATTGGAAATAGTAAGACATATGCAAGCCAGGTGCAGCATCGAATGCCTGTAATCCCAGCACTCAGAAAGCAAAAGCGGGAGGATTTTTGTAAGCCAAAGGCTAGTGTAATCTACAAGTGAAGTTCTTGGCCATCCAGGAATATACAGGGAGACTATATCCCAAAACAAAGATTGTTTGGCTATTAAAGCATCCTGACAGCCTGTAGAGATGAGCTTGGGCTACACCGCTGCACACATGCACTGGCCCAGGAATTATATGTCTGGATTCGAGAATGGAAGACATGCACACACACACACACACACACACACACATAGTTAATTTTAAAATGCCTTGGGTACCTCAAAGGCTGGGCACTACTAAACCTTCCCCTGCCACCCCAGGCCCAATGGGGAAGTGGTCAGTGGCCACCCACCCAAAGTCTCACATGGCTAATTGACTTTCTCTCCTGCAGCTCCTGCTTCCCATCCTTGTCCACCCAAGTCATGGCGATTCTGTCTCCCTTTTCCCAGTTCTTAGCCCATGCTACTCTAAGGGTCCTGCCCTGTCTTCCTTTGCCCAGCCATTGGCTATTGGCATCTTTATTGACCCATCAAAAACCAATTGGGGACAAGGATCTTCAGCATTTGGACGCACCGATTCTCGATTAAATCAAAGCATTAGAACCAATCACCAACACCTCACTTTTTCTGTCCAAAAAAAAAACCTCTCAGGCATAAATTGAGCATAACCATAACAGTTATATAAATTGTAGAGTATGATATACAATTAACATCCAGTCCATCATATTTGTCAAGTAGATAATGTACTCTGCCATCATATCCTAACTAAAGAGCTTAAAATTCTATACCTGAATTATGTTTTGATTTTAGATTGTATCAACATCTGAAAACCATGCTTTCAATTCTGTATCTCTCAATGCTAAACAACTTACATTTGCTTATAGGACTATAACTAGTCTTCAACCCCGTCAGAAATCCAAGAATGAGTTAAATAATACATGAATATATAGGAAGCATAAAAACATTGCTTCCAAAACTTAGATAGTAGAGACAGCTGAATACCTGGGCAGTCCCCTAATTCTTTTATTTTTTATTTTATTTTATTATATATTTTTTGTTGTTGTTGTTTTGTTTTGTTTCAAGAGCAGAGTTTTTCTGTGTAACCCTGGCTGTCCTGGAACTCACTCAGTAGACCACACTGGGATTAAAGGCCTGCACCACCATTGCCTGGCAGCTGCTGCTGCTGCTGCTGCTGCTGCTGCTGCTGCTGCTGCTTCTTCTTCTTCTTCTTCTTCTTCTTCTTCTTCTTCTTCTTCTTCTTCTTCTTCTTCTTCTTTAATGATTTATTTATTTAATGTATATGAGTACATCATTCAATGCTCTCTTCAAACATACCAGAAGAGAGCATCAAACCCCATTGCAGATGGTTGTGAGCCACCATGTGGTTGTTGGGAATTCATGACCTCTTGAAGAGCAGCAGTCAGTGCTCTTAACCTCTGAGCCATCTCTCCAGCCCCCTAATTTCTTAAAACATTGGAGCATCTGTCTTCAGCCTTTTGGTCCAGAGCCACCTGGCAGACCCTGAAATGAGACCTGCAATTAGAGACAGATTCTTACAGGTGTCTGTTTTGTTTGAGATAGGATCTGAGACCATGCTGACCTAAAACTGACAGCAATCCTGCCTCAACTTCTCTAGTGCTGGGAAGACAGGCCCGAGCCAGCACATGCAGATTTCCAAGGTTGTTTTTGTTATTGTTATTATTAATACATTTCAAATTTTAATTTTATGTGTGGCTTAGTCACTGTTGAATTTGCGTTAAGAGACACCATGACCAAGGCAACTTTTATAAAAGAAGTATTTAATTGTGGGCTCCCTTACAGTTTCAGAGGTTAGTCTCCATTATCGTGGTAACAAGGAGAATAGCAGCACAAGGATCTGTGCTGTCACAGTGCCTGAGACCGTCATTACGTCCTTATCTCTGATCTGTTGGCAGAGACAGACAGACAGCTGTGAGCAACCTAAGATGCGTGCTGGGACTTGAACTCAGTCCGACCCTTACTTAGAGTGTGTGTGTGTGTGTGTGTGTGTGTGCCTGTACATGGGTGGAGGTCTGAGGGAACCCTGCGAGTGTTGGTTCTCTTCCACTCTGTGGGGTTTAGGGATTGAACTCAGGCTGCATGCTTAACACTGAGCAGCTGTACCCACCAGCCCTCACTATCCCCCGAATCTTTCAAAGTTAAAATTTAGACCAAAAACTAAAATACACTTTACAGTCCATTTCAAAACTGATCACATAACCGTGTATGAAGCTGAAGGGCTTTAAGGGGAGAACTAGTAAGCATGAAGTATTTAAAATGGAATTTGTAATTGTGTAACTTGTTTTTATTTATTCAGGCCAATCCTGGCAATTTAAAGACTTTACTTTCAGCTATGAGACTGGCTCATAGAGGCTGTGACGTCAACACACCGCTTTCAACACTAAAACCAGTGAAGACTTCAGAATTTGAAAAATATAAAACCAAAATGGTTATCACATCCAAAAAGGATTATCCTCTAAGCAAGAACTTTCCATATTTTCTGGAACATCTTCAGGCTTCTTACTGTAGCCTTGCCCGAGTTGATATGCGTATGCTGTGCTTAAAAAATCTTACGAAATTAGACCTGAGTCACAACTGTATAAAAAAGCTTCCAGCTACAATTGGAGACCTCACCCACCTTCAGGAGCTTAACCTTAATGACAATCAGCTGGAGACATTTAGTGTGCCCTTGTGTACTTCCACACTCCAGAAGTCACTTCAGAGTTTGGATCTCAGCAAGAACAAAATCAAAGCACTCCCTGTGCAGTTTTGTCAATTCCGGGAACTTACTAACTTAAACCTTAATGACAATGAATTGATTCACCTTCCTTTCAAGATAGGACAGCTAACAAACCTTCGTTTTCTATCAGCAGCTCGAAACAAACTTAGAAATCTACCTTCTGAATTTAAAATGTTATCCCTGGAGTACTTGGATCTTTTTGGGAATACTTTTGAAAAACCAGACGTTCTTCCAATTATAAAGCTTCAAGTACCATTAACTTTACTGGACTCTTGTGAACAAGCTGTGCTGTTCCATAGGTAAGCCTTTCAGTCATGAAGTATGGTACCTGAATAGCATCCTAACATTCTGATGAAACTCAGTAATAGTCTTTTTGGGCTTTTAATCTTTTAGTTATTTAGTGGAATTGGGGAGTAGTGGGGACATTTACAATACCACAGCATTTGGACAGAGGTCTACTTGGGGGAGTAAGTTCCTTCCTTCCATCATGTTGGTTCTAGGGATCGAACTCAGTTCGTCAGGCTTGGCCACAGCACCTTTACCCAACGAATTATCTCACCCACCCCAGCAGTCAACTCTCATAGCCTGACCCTTGCTACAGGGATTTTTAAGAATGGGGACCTGGCTGAGTAGTGGAAGCATACACCTTTATCCCAGAGCTTTGGAGGCAGAGGCAGATGGATCTCTTGAGTTCAGGGTAGCCTGGTCTACAGATGGAATTCCAGGACAGCCAAGGCTACATAGAAAGACCTGGAAAAAAAAAAGAAAAGAAAAGAAGAAAAAAAAAAAAAAAAAAAGACTGGGATCAGCTGTTAGATCTCTGGGTGATCCTACTGCCTGGAGAAATTTGATGATTCCAGTCTGGCACAGTGCTGAAGTGTGGCCTGTCAAACCGGACTTGAATTGGACTACTAGCTTTACCCATTTATATGACTTTAGCATGTTAATTAACCTCTTAATCTCATCAGAAATTGGGATAATATTTTACAGAATTTTGAGGCAAAATAAGCTAATATTATACCAAAACATTTTGCACATGAAGGACTCAGTAACTGCTGCTTCTCTTGCTCTTAGCTCTGAACACTAAGTGCAGTGGGTTTTGTGAGAGTGAACTCCACTGCCTTGGTTTTGTTTATTTGATAGGCTTTGCATTTGTTTTCCTTTGTTCATGTTTCTTTCATATAGATATGGAAGCTAGTAAGTGAACTAGCCTATTAGTGTCAACTGTCAACTCCGCAGTCTAGAATTGCCTGAAAAAAGTGTCAGTTGAGTAATTGTCTTTATCGGGTTGGTCTGTGGCACTGTCTGTAAAGGGTTGTCTTGATCAGTAGTTTGACACTGGAGGGCCCAGCCCAATATGGGTACCCCTGTCTCTGAGCAGGTAGTCCTAGGCTATATAAGGAACCTGGCTGAACATTAGCCTGAGCTAGCCACTGAGTCAACATTAGCCTGAGCTAGCCACTGAGTAAGTTGACAAGCTGTGTTCCTCTGTGGTTTCTGCTTCAAGCTCTGGCTTGGATTCCTGCCTGACCTCCCTTACTGATTTGACTGTGACCCGGAAGTATACCATAAAATAAACCTTTCTTCCTAAGTTGCTTTTGACACAGCAATAGAATGAAACTATAACAGGACTATCACATACCTACAAAATACTAGAAGGATGTTATTTTAAGGCAAAGAGTGTGTATGTATGTATGCTCACACAAGTATGTCTCAAGCATCAAAGAGCCTCAAGGATTATTCCCTAAGGGCCAACCTTCTTATTAGAGACGGTCTCATTTTATCCTGAACTTATCAAGTAGTCTAGGCTGGCAACCAGAGAGCCCATGCATCTACCCGTTTCTGCCTTTCCACCTTAAGATTACAATGCCGCACTGTCCCGAGATTTCGTATGTGGGTTCTGTGAATCAAACTCAGATCCTCGTGCTTACTCTCCAAGGACTTTACCTGCTGGGCTTTCTCCCTAGCACCTACCTCCCAAAAAGATTATCTTGGTGGGTTTGAGACAAATTTTACTATGTAGTTCAGGTTGACCCCAAACGCACAGCCCTCCTGCCTTTACCTCTTCCTTTTTTTCTTTTTTTTTAAGATTTATTTATTTTATGTATGTGAGTACAATGTCACTTTCTTCATACACGCCAGAAGAGGGCATCAGATCTCATTACAGATGGTTGTGAGCTACCATGTGGTTGCTGGGAATTGAACTCCGGACCTCTGGAAGAGCAGCCAGTGCCGAGGTTCATCTGCACATAACTGCACCCACTTGTGCTTGGAGACCGAACCTTAGACTACAGTTACCCTTCAGAGCAGTTACATCTTCTGCCCAGTCAGACCTTGAATTTAAATCTTCCTCCTCCGATCTCCAGAGCTGAGATTGTAAGCCTGTGCCACCAAGGCTTACTTTCTAAGACAGGACCTCGTGCATTCAGGTTGACCTCAGCTTGGTTTTGTTTGTTCAGGACTTGTCTCCCTGTGAAGGCCTGTCTGGCCTCACCCTGCAGAGTGCTTCCAGGATTAGATACCTAGCAAAATCTAGGGGCATTTTGGTTTTGTTGTTGTTGTTGTTGTTTTGTCTTTTTGTTTTGTTTTTGTTTTTGCCATCTATTTGTCTTATTCTTAGCAGTATAAAACAGTTATACTGAGTCCTGAAATAAGAATAATACTTAATTTTATTTCATTATAACTCTGTGTTCTGATTATTTTGGTTTTTGTTTGTTTTGTTTTTCAAGAAGGGGTTTCTCTGTGTAGCCCTGGCTGACCTGGAACTGGATTTGTAGATGAGGCCCTCAACTCACATAGATCTGCCTGCCTCTGTCTCCCAAGTGCTGGGACTAAAGGTGTGCTTCAATGTTCTATTAAGAATCTATTAGCACCAGGGCTATACAGAGAAACCCTGTCTCGAGAAAAAAAAAAAAAAGAAAGAAAGAATCTATTAGCTGGGCAGTGGTGGCGCACGCCTTTAATCCCAGCATTTGGGAGGCAGAGGCAGGCAGATTTCTGAGCTGGAGGCCAGCCTGGTCTACAGAATCTAGTAAAAGTATCTATGTTTTTTCCATTAGGATTCCATATGGCCCTGATATAATTCCTTACCATCTTTGTCAAGATTTGGATACTGCCAAGACCTGTGTCTGTGGAAGATTCTGTCTCCAATCTTTCATTCAAGGAGTGACTACAATGAACCTACACTCTGTTGCGCACACTGTGGTCTTAGTAGATAATATGGGTAGGACGGAAGCTCCTGTTATCTCTTACTTTTGTTCTCTAACCTGTTTTGTAAAGTCCTCTGATATGTTAAACTAATTAATGTGATAACAGAAAGATTTCTAGATGTATATCAGCTGAGTATTTATTTGTGCTTTACCAGTAACATATTAGAGAAAGGGAAGCATTTTGTATATTTGCATGGCAAGAAAAATATATATTATGTTAGCATTTTCAACATTGACTCAAATTTTAATTTAATTAAAGCTGACTTTAGTTTTGGAAGTATATCAATGGCTCAGCAGTTAAGAGCACATACCCTCCTGCAGAGCATCCACGTGATGCCTCACAACTCTATGTACTCAACTGTATGTACCAGGGAATCCAATGTCCTCTTCTGATCTCCAGTGATCCCAGACATGCGTGTGGCACACATACATATTACATATGCAGGCAAAATACTGAATAGATCTTTAATCTTACTGTGAAGTTAACATATGATTGCAGGGTTAGTGTGTGCCTCAAGAATCCAGGATACACTGTACTTAATCTGTGTCCTTCTTTGTGTGTGTGTGTGTGTTTGAGCCACTCTGTGGGCCTGTGTACCAGAGGCTTTACACGGAGATCTCTGGCCTGGCAACAAAGGGAAATGAGTGCTGCAGGGAGGGGAAGTCCCCTCTGCCTCTTCTGCTGCTGCAGTTGGCTCCGCCTCTGTCTCTGCCTTCCAAGATACTCAGCTACTCCACTAGAGGACCGACTAGAGGCTGACTAGCCAGTGAGGAGTAAGGCAGAAGTTCAAGCAGTGCTTCGGGAGAGCAGACCTCTTCCCAAGTGTTACAGCTCTTTGGACAGAAGGCTTGGATGAAGGAGTAATTCTCACACACCTCTTTTTTGTTGTTGTTGGTTTTTTTGTTTTTTTTTGTTTTTTTGTTTTTCGAGACAGGGTTTCTCTGTATAGCCCTGGCTGTCCTGGAACTCACTTTGTAGACCAGGCTGGCCTCGAACTCAGAAATCCACCTGCC
>NC_034596.1:64697290-64705492 GCF_900095145.1 Mus pahari
AGGGTCTGACAACAGGTACTTCTCATTGGTTTGGTCTGAGAGCTTTGGGGAAACCTTTTTTGCATGTGGGAGGCTGTAGCTACATGACAGGAGCCAGGGACCCAGGATACGTAGCTGAACACCTGCTGTCCCATGCAGGTCACCACCCATCGGGTCACCGGGGACCAGGCTGTCTGCATAGCCCACTGCCTCACACTACTTTGGGTTTTGTTTAAATGTTTAAAATAGTTTTTAATGTTAATAAAGGTCAAAAAAAACCTTAGTAGTTAGGAGCTAATATTGCTCTTCCAGAGGACCTGAGTTCAGATTGCAGGCAGCACCTTTCTTGGGCAGCTTAAAATGCCTATAACTCTAGCCCTAAGAGATCCAATCCCTCTTCTGGTCTCCATTCAAAATTTCTGAAATCTTTCAAAAGGTCAACACATCTTGCCTTTAGTTCTGGCACTTGGGAGGTAGAGGTAGGCAGATCTATAAGTTTGAGGCCAGCCTGGTCTATAGATTAATTCCAAGGCTACACAGAGAAACCCTGTATCAAAAACAAGGAGGGGCAGTGATGGTGCACATCTTTAATCCCAGCACTTCAGAGGCAGAAGCAGGTGGATTTCTAAGTTCGAGGCCAGCCTGGTCTACAAAGTGAGTTCCAGGACAGCCAGGGCTACACAGAGAAACCCTTTCTGGGGGGGGAAGGGGGGGCGGGAAGCAAAATTGAAAAAATCTAGCACTTCTTCCAGACATTCCAAAGTAGGGATAATTCATGTGCATGATTACAGATTTAGAATAGTATGTTTTTCAGACATATTCCATATACTCATCAAACACTAAGGCAGATTAGCCTTTATAAATTTTAGAATGTCATTTATATGTTATTTTTTTTTCCTTTTCTACCTTTGAAGAGAAAGTGGAAACTTACTTTTACTGATTGTGTTGAGGATCTAGGGGGAAGGAGTATTTGTCACTAAATATTCTATCCCCCCCCCCAAACCATAAAGTCATGGGGTGATACACACTTAATTCTGGCACTTGGGAGGCAGAGACGGGCAGATTTCAGTTGGTGGCTAGCCTGCATGAGTTCCAGGTTGGCCAGAGCGAATTGGTTTGGAGGAACAGAGGTACTGGAGACATCCCTCCATGCTGTTAAGTGTATGGCTGTTCAGCTTGGAAAGGAGAACCTCTAGATTTCACCTATAATTCATTTTACTACTTTATCATTTGAAATTTTTTCCCTTTTTTAAAGATTCAAACATTTGTATTAAGCATTAGAACAGCTTTTTCCCTGCTTTTTCAGGACAGGGCTTCTCTGTATAGCATTTAGCACTCCTGGAACTCACTCTCTAGATTAGGCTGGCCTTGAACTCCTACATCTGCCTCCCAGATGCTGGGATTAAAGGCTTAAAGGTGTATGCCAACACTGCCCAGCAGCATTAGGACACTTTTTTTGTTTTTTTCCAGACAGGGTTTCTCTGTGTAGCCCTGGCTGTCCTGGAACTCACTCTGTAGACCAGGCTGGCCTCAAACTCAGAAATTCACCTGCCTCTGCCTCCCAAGTGCTGGGATTAAAGGTGTGCACCACCACTGCCGGGCTAGAACACTTTTATTAGAACTTTATTCAAGGGGTCAGACATAGTGGCATACCTTAAAGGAAACAGGGGGAGGTCAACCTCTGAATTTGAGGCCAGCCTGGTCGACATACTTCCAGGACAGCCAAAGCTAGAAATCCTGTCTCCCTAAAATTTTACTTAACTAGGTAATGATTGTATAGGTCCATAATAGAGGACTTCCCTAGTATATACAGGTCCCTAATTTTGACTCCTGGCACCACTACCAATGAAGAAGCTTGCTTTCCTCATTATCTTTACATAGTATTCTCACACATACACTTCTAGGCAAAGAATACACATTTAAAAAAAAAAAAAAAAAGGCAGCCAGGGTTACTAAGCCATCTCTCCAGTCTTAATTGTATTATTTACCCCCAGCCCCCAATGAGTCATTTAAATTTAAAATTTTATTCCCTCCCCCTTATGGAGTTTCTTTCAATGAGTTACCAAACATGTATCACTGTTCATGGTAAATTAGCCAACATCAACAAGTCTGAATATACTTACTGGAACAATTATTAAGTAGCAAATTGAAAATACCTAATGCAAGATCTGACCAATTAAACATTAGTTTGCAAGCCATTCTGAGTGAGACGATAACACCTTTGCCACCAGATCTGGGAAATGAATTATATGACCGTATGTTTTGTGCCCATTATTCTGTAGCTATTGGTTATCTGTATAACTTCTTGCAGGGCACTTAGTATACACTTTGCCTAACATGCAGAAAGCTCTGGGTTCAACTCAACAGAGCACCATAGAAATAGGATATGGTACAATTCTGTAATTCTAATACTTAGGAGGCAGAGATAGACCCTGACTCAAATTATGTTTGAAAACACCCACCCCTAAATATGCAATCCTAATAATCAAAACAAAAGGCTCAGTACTATTAACAGTAACTTTATTCTCTAGCAGGTCATTTCTCTACTGCTTCAGTATTTTCCTCTCAGAGAACACAAGTTTTAGAACTGGATCACTTGGCCCTTCCTCTTCTTGTCGCCTCCCAGTTCAAAATGCTTGCATCTCTTAATGGCCAGCATCCTCTTGGATCTGCAGTTGGGCTCAACACACTCAAGCCTGAGCACAATCTTCTTCGTGGTTTTGGCCTTCTTTCGAAAGATTGGCTTGGTCTGCCCACCGTAGCCGCTTTGCTTCCGGTCGTAGCGCCGCTTTCCTTGGGCATACAGGGAATCCTTGCCCTTCTTATACTGGGTCACTTTGTGAGGCTGATGCTTGCCACATTTCTTACAGAAAGTCCTTCGGGTTTTAGGTACATTGACCATCTTTGCAGTAGAAGTGTCTGCGATGAAAACTGTAATAAAAGTTTCAGGCATTAAAGAGCTTCAAATTCCAAAGTTTTAAACAGGTATAATTTGTAGGGACATATAAAAAAAAAAACAGTAATGATCGAAAATGTGTAAACCCGCCTGACGTGGTGGCGCACGCCTTTAATCCCAGCACTCAGGAGGCAGAGGCAGGCGGATTTCTGAGGCCAGCCTGGTCTACAAAGTGAGTTCCAGGACAGCCAGGGCTACACAGAGAAACCCTGTTTCGAAAAACCAAAAAGGAAAGAAAATGCGTAAACCCGTCAAGTACTCATTTCCCACGTGAATAAAAGGCCAGGCAGAACACGCAGCTGATTGGTTGCGCACTTGCCTAATGTGCTTAAACATCGGGGTTCAATCCTTACCACTTCAAGCTTAGAGAAAAACTGCTGCTTTTTTATTTTCCTAATACGAGGCATTAACAGTTACAAACTCAGACCTGATGGAATGTGTCCTGCGAAGCTAGTTGAGGTCCGCTTGAGCGTTCAAAGGGGGAAAAAAAAAATAGCAGCTGACACTTGGGTGTCACAGTTCTCCCCAGAACCGCGTCCAATTTCTTACGGCTCACTGCAAGGACAACGCCGTGGCGTCCGGGGAGAGAAGTTTTGTTCGGACTACCCCACAGCGATCCCCTCCGTTTTCTAGCTATGACTGGCGTACAACGAAATCTAGTCGTTTCTGCAACAACCGGCCTCGTTCCTTCCCCCCAGCCACGTCAGCCTGTTCTGGCTTCACCCCCTCTAAAGCGCCGTCACCCGCCGGCGGGCCCGAAGGCTGACGTGTCGTTAGCAGCCAGCACGCCTGGAGGCCCGGGAGCCGCCATTGCTGGAGCGTCTCTTCCGAGGGAGCCGCGGGCTGACCTCCAGCCGCGGCGGGCAACACCTGCCCCTCTCCCACGCCCCAAAGAGCTCGGTCGGCTCCGGCCTCCAGGCGACCGCGGCCCCCAAGGAAGCAGCTACCGCTCAGCTCCAGACTTACCGAGAGACCGGCCGCCTCGATCCCCGGCTCCACCGCACGCGCCGAACAGGAAAGGGACAGACGGAGCGGAAGTCGGAACTGAACCTGAGCGACGGGACTGCGAGCCAATAAGCAGAGGCCTCCTCCGGAGGCTTCTGGGAAACGCCAATCGGCGCCCGGCGGGGCGGGGCGGAGGGTGTGGGCCCGGAGGGCCGGGGCGCTCGCAGGCCAGTCGCGGCTTGTCAGAGCGGTCGCTGCCGGAGCGGGGCGAGGCTGCGGCGTTCGGTGTCGGCGTTCGGCCGTGCGAGCCAGGATGAGCGCGCAGAGGACGACGCAGGGCCACGGGCAGCGCAGGTAAAGGAGTCACGGTGTCGGCGGCCGGACCGGGCCGCGGCTGGGGTTCTTCCGGGACCTCCGGATGCTGAATGGAGAGGACCGAGGCGACACTGAGCCGCGGCTCGTAGCGGCGGGGCGGCTGCCTGAGCTGCAACTGCCAGAGAGGATGCGCGGAGCCCGGGCGGCGCGAGGCAGCTGAGAGCCTTCGGGCCCCAAGACGCCGGAGCCCGGGATGAGTTAGCGAGGGCCGCCGCGGGGGCCAGTTCCTAGGGCTGCAGGCCAAGGCGACGGCGCCGCCCGCCCGCCCCTTCCGTGCAGAGGCCGCCAGCTCCTTTTTCCGCGCCCGCGCTCCCGGCCCTGGAGACCATGAGGTTCCGCATCTACAAACGGAAGGTGCTAATCCTGACGCTCGTGGTGGCCGCCTGCGGCTTCGTCCTCTGGAGTAGCAATGGGCGACAAAGGAAGAGCGACGCCCTTGGCCCGCCGCTGCTGGACGCGGAGCCCGTACGGGGTGCGGGCCACCTCGCCGTGTCCGTAGGCATCCGCAGGGGCTCTAACGAATCGGCCGCTCCTCTGGTTCCCGCGGTCCCGCGGCCGGAGGTGGACAACCTGACGCTGCGGTACCGGTCCCTGGTGTACCAGTTGAACTTCGATCAGATGCTGAGGAACGTCGGTAATGACGGCACCTGGAGCCCCGGGGAGCTGGTGCTGGTGGTCCAGGTGCATAACAGGCCGGAATACCTCAGGTTGCTGATAGACTCGCTTCGCAAAGCCCAGGGTATTCAGGAAGTCCTAGTCATCTTTAGCCATGACTTCTGGTCCGCCGAGATCAACAATCTGATCTCCAGGGTGGATTTCTGCCCTGTTCTGCAAGTGTTCTTTCCGTTCAGCATTCAGCTGTACCCTAGTGAGTTTCCGGGTAGTGACCCCCGAGATTGCCCCAGAGACCTAAAGAAGAATGCAGCTCTGAAGTTGGGGTGCATCAATGCCGAATACCCTGACTCCTTCGGCCATTACAGAGAGGCCAAATTCTCACAAACCAAACATCATTGGTGGTGGAAGCTGCATTTTGTATGGGAAAGAGTCAAAGTTCTTCAAGATTACACTGGCCTTATACTCTTCCTGGAAGAGGACCACTACTTAGCCCCAGACTTTTACCATGTCTTCAAAAAGATGTGGAAACTGAAGCAGCAGGAGTGTCCTGGGTGTGACGTCCTCTCTCTAGGGACCTACACCACCATTCGGAGTTTCTATGGCATTGCTGACAAAGTAGATGTGAAAACTTGGAAATCGACAGAGCACAATATGGGGCTAGCCTTGACCCGAGATGCATATCAGAAGCTTATCGAATGCACGGACACTTTCTGTACTTACGATGATTATAACTGGGACTGGACTCTTCAATATTTGACTCTAGCTTGTCTTCCTAAAATCTGGAAAGTCCTAGTTCCTCAGGCTCCTAGGATTTTTCATGCTGGAGACTGTGGTATGCATCACAAGAAAACATGTAGGCCATCCACCCAGAGTGCCCAAATTGAGTCATTATTAAATAGCAACAAACAATACATGTTTCCGGAAACTCTAGTTATCGGTGAGAAGTTTCCTATGGCAGCCATTTCCCCACCTAGGAAAAATGGAGGGTGGGGAGATATTAGGGACCATGAACTCTGTAAAAGTTATAGAAGACTGCAGTGAGGAAAAAAAAAAATCACAATTGCAAAAGCAAAAGTGACAGTCTTCTATTTTTTATATTTGTCTCAATGGGATATACAACTGAATAAAGGTACAGGAACCGGCCTCTGCTTTAATACATAAACTTCTTGTAAAAGGTGTCCAGATACATAGTAATCCTTTTCAGTTAGGACTGATTAAAATTTCAAACTGAAAATTTCATTTTGGGACTTGGGTTTTAAAATTCAGTCTATCTGCTTAAAAGTAATGATTAGATTATTGATAAAAAAGAAAGGGGAAATTTTATTTAAATCACATCTGTTAATCTTTTTATCTAAAACTTTGTATACTTTTCCACTTTCAAAAGTTATTTTAAGTATAGCAAGATTTATTTAAAACTGTCAACAACAGTAAAAAGTATTACAATGAAATCACTAGAGTATTTCTGGGACAGACCCAGTTTCACTATTGACAGTTATTAGAAAGGAATCATTTGACTGGTTCAAAAAGTTTTAAGTTTGTTAAGCACCCTGTTGGAAGAGTCATTTTCAGTATTACTGATTCCTGTGCTATTGTGTTAAGATTTGCCTGTGCTTTCAACATACATATTACATGATATCTTTTGGAATGTATTTGATTAATAAGGAAGTTGAAGCAATGTTTTCACCTCAATGTAGAAATACAGTGGTTTTGATTTTTTTTTTTTAGTGCTGCCAAAATAAAATACTCATTTTTTGCATAAAATTCCCTAATCATTTTGCAGAATCTTCTATTTGTATCAATAAAGACATTCTGGAAGTTTTGAGAATGAGCATTACATCTTAATATTTTCTAGCTATACATTGTATGAGTTTAAAGTGAAGCCTGTTCATGACAGTGCATTCACTTAGGAAAAAATTATTTGACTCTCAAATTAGCCAGGCATAGATAATGAGCAATAAGAAAAGCTGCTGCCTACAGGAAGTACTGCCTAAACTGTTTTTGAAGGCCAGAAATGATACAAAGTTCAGTTTTGCCAAGGTACAGCAAAACTGGTGCCAACTGTGACGGAGATACTTTTAAAAGTACAGTCACAGAAGTAAGAAGCTTACTTTTCCGTGATGATTAAAAAAAATTACGGAGGACTCATTTCTGTGTAAAGAAGGCTGTTGATCTTGAACCAGACTCATACTAGAAATGTGTGTGTTTTCAAGGTGAAGCAAAGTTGCCTGGTTTTTGGCTTTTGAAATGTTTTACCACATGTATCTTGTGTGCATGTGTGGGTGTGCACGTGTGTTGGTGGTGAATGCTGAAGGTCAGAGGATGTTGGTTCCTCCCTGTGAGTCTCGGGCAGGCACTTTGGTGGCAGGTACCTTTACCACTGAACTGTCTCTCTCTTTGCTTGTTTAAAGATTGGTTTGTGTGCGCGCTCTGGCTGGCCTTGTGTTAATAACCCTCCCACTTCTGCCTTCAGCTGGGATTACAGAGCTGTTTGCATGCAACGCAAGGGCTGTACCCCAAGCTATATATACTCCAAGTGCATAATGTTCAATATTGTATGGGGAGAGATGTAAATCCCTTCTCCAGGATTTACACTCCTATATAGTATCTTAACCTGCTATCACCAGTTCAAAGGACAAAAGAAAGTGGTTTCCAGGAGTGTTCAAAGGCTAATCATCAGTAGCCTTGTCTGAAACAGAACTAGATAGCTCATGGCCTTTGGACTAGTGATGACATCCACAGAGATTTCTTCCATTTATATTTTTTATATATTTTTTCTTTCTGGTCTAAAATACTTTGTGAGAAATAACCCCACAAATGTTTGGATCTCCTCTTTTGCCTCATTTTAGGAGTTATAAATTGATTCAAAAATAGCTGGTTTTGATATAAAAGGCAATTTTTCTGTCAGAACAAATGGCCAGGTTTCTTTTTCTTTTCTGTTTTTTTTTTTAAATTCCTGTGCTAAATTTATTGTGTGTATTTTGTCTGCATGTGTCTCTGTGTACCACCTGTGGAGGTCAGAGGGCATTGGCTCCTCAGGGACTGGAGTTAACACATAGTTGTGAGCTGCTAGGTGGGTGCTGGAAATTGAACCAGGATCCCCTCAAGGAGCAGCTAGCATTAACAACCGAGCCATCTCTCCAACCTCTTTAGGAATTTTAAACATTCTTTAAAACCAAAAGATGTTTTTATTTTTTTTATTTTTATTATTATTATTATTATTATTTTTTTTTTTTTTTTTTTGGTTTTTTCGAGACAGGGTTTCTCTGTGTAGCCCTGGCTGTCCTGGAACTCACTCTGTAGACCAGGCTGGCCTCCAACTCAGAAATCCACCT
>NC_034596.1:64706242-64708794 GCF_900095145.1 Mus pahari
AACTCACTTTGTAGACCAGGCTGGCCTCGAACTCAGAAATCCGCCTGCCTCTGCCTCCTGAGTGCTGGGATTAAAGGCGTGCGCCACCACGCCCAGCCTACCCCAAATTATCTTAAAGTATATATGTGACTTTTATGAAAATTGGTGCAAAAGTAGCTAAGTTTCATTTCTACTGGTTTAGATCATTATCTGTTAGTAGAGTTCTTCCCCTTCTTAAAAATCTATTTCCAACATATATATTTTGGAACATATGTGAACAAATTTTAGGATTGTATTCCTCTTATCATATTCCATTTAATTGCATTCTTGAGAATGTAGGTAACCATAACTCAGTGAATCTTTATTTTGAAACTTTAATATAAAAACCAAATGAACACACACCCAGGATATACTTGTAGTCCCAACCTCAGAAACTCAGGCAGGAAGACTTTGAGGGTAGGCCAGGCTACATAGGGAATACAGAACCAACCTAGGTCTCATAACTAAGGGGCCAGACAGATGACTTCCCACCAAGACTGATGACCTGGGTTTAATCCCAGAGACACACTGTCTTCTGCCTTCCATATGCACGTGATGACCCTTGTCTCCACACATCTCCATGACTCCAAATGGTTTTTCTTTTTATTAGATATTTTCTTTATTTACATTTCAAATGTTATCTCCTTTTCTAGTTTTCCCTCCGAAAATCCCCTACTCCCCCCAATAAATTTTTAAGAAGAATACTTTGAGAAAAATCACAAATATTTTCTCTTAAGGAAACTATTCAAGAAAAATATCTCCAGGGGTTATTTTTTAAAAAGACATGGTCTCATGTAGCCTAGGCTGGCCCCTAGTTCATTATGTAGCTGAGCCTGACCTGAACTGACTGACCATCAGGGTCCTGTGCTAGCATTGGGATTGCTGCCAGCCTAAATGTTTGGTTTTACATCAATTAAAAAACCCAAAGAACCTGTCTTAGGTCCCAATTTTTTTTTACTCAACTTTTAAATTTCAAAATTACATCAGTCTAAATCATATAGCAAGGGATTCTGAAAATTGAATGCACAGTGAGTCGTGTGGTCTCTAATAATCTGCACACTACCATCCTGCATATTCGTCTCTTTTATAGTGTCAAAGTCAGGTATGTTTTGAACTACAGTTTTGTTCAGTAATGAAGACAGGTGGTCTCCATCTATTTTTTTTTCTTTAGATATTACTGGTTCTTTTATATTTTCCTTTTCCTCAGCCGAGTAGGTAGTACTGCTTTCTCTTATAAACTCAGGATCCATTTTTGCCTCTGGTTGCAGCGGTTTTCCAGACAGTACTTGAGGAACATCAGGACAGCTGTGTTGCAGGTCCACAGCTGAACTGTAAGTGTTTCTTTTTAGTGCTTCAACTGCTACAGATGAATCCGAATCAGCTGGAGAGGTGGTAGGATGTTCAGTGGTTTCTTTTTCATTCAGAGGATATCCTTTTTTGACTCCTTTTTCCTTCCCTTGAAGCCCATCAGGATCACTACATTCTTGGAACTGTGTCAAGAGAAATAGCAAATTAGTAATTGTTTGAAGCAACAGAATTGAATCAATTGAAAAGCAAATTGAATCATAGTTTTTACATGTGTGTATGTGTAGTGGGGAGGGATGTTCAGAGGTGAAAGAATTTTCTGGAGGTAGTTTTCTCTTTACATGGTTTCAGCAAGCACCTGTACCTACTGAGCCATCTCAACCTCAAACTAAATTCAATTTTTCTTTAAAAAAAATTTTTTTTAAAAGATTTATTTATTATGTATACAGTGTTCTGCCTGCATGTATGCCTGCAGGCCAGAAGAGGGCACCAGATCTCAGTATAGATGGTTATGGTGGTTGCTAGGAATTAAACTTAGGACCTCTCGAAGAGCTAAGAGTCAGTGCTCTTAATTTCTGAGCCATCTCTTCAGCCCTTATATGTATTTTTAGACAGGGTCTGGCTTGGAACTGAGATCTGCCTGAAATTAAGCCACAATGACTGGCGGCTTTGATTTTCTAATTAAATTCTTTCAGGTAAGACTGGAGAAATGGTTTAGCAGTTAGGAACGCCTGCTGGGAAGATCAGGTTCAGTTACCAGCATCCACGTGGCAGGTTGCCCCACCCCCAGCACACATGTTATAGCACGTGTGTGTATGTATATATACATGCTGACAAAACACTGATATACACATAAAATAAAAATTTACATGCGCATTTCTTTTCTCTCTCTCTCTCTCTCTCTCTCTCTCTCTCTCTCTCATAGTCTAGAATAGTTTATTCAGGGCATGGGGAGGGGAGTTAAGAGGGTAGGAGAGAAAGAGAAAGGCAGAGAGGGAGAGAGTAGAGAATTAGAGGCCAGCCATGACCACGGGGAGAGGGGGAAGGGAAGGAGGGAGAGAGCAAGAGAGAGCTGTCTCTCTCTCTCTTGAGACAAGGTTTCTCTACACATCCCTGGCTGTCCTGGAACTCCCCGTGTGGAGATCAGGCTGGCCTGCCCCTGCCTCCTGAATTCTAGGATTAAAGGCCTGCACTACTAAGGCTGGTTAAAAAAAAAATTTTTTTTTTTT
>NC_034596.1:64709477-64724898 GCF_900095145.1 Mus pahari
TACACAGAGAAACCCTGTCTTGAAAACAAACAAACAAACAAACAAAAAATCTATCCTTCTAAAAATCAGATTTAAAAATGTTTTATTTAGGGGAAAGAGAACAGCTCAATGTCTGCTCTTCCAGGAGACATGGGTTCAATTCCCAACCCACACGGTATTCAAAGCTGTGTAATTGCACTTCCAAGGGATTCAATGCTCTCTTCTGGTCTCTGTGGGCACCAGGCCTAAGTGTTGTACACAGACAGACATGTAGCAAAACACGCATATAAGATAAATGTTTTACTGTTTGTGTGCCCACATGCGCGACATGGTACATATACAAAAGGTGCTCTCATATATATTTCTTTCTTAAATTATAGCTAACTAAGTTGTCTTTCCATATATTTTTAGCAGTGAGGCCGTGATGAATATCTTTTTGCATTGTGTGAGTCTTAAGATGCTTTTGCTGTGGTGTTTTATAAATGTTACACAGGCTGTAAGATTCTGGATCTCAAACCACAGTGAGACAAACTGCTAAAATTGTCTAACTGTAAAATTCTGATTCTAAGATTCACTTGCAAGTTCAATTGCTGTTTAGGAACTTTTAAATTCATCTGACCTTTTAATCTCTCTGGTGTTTACTCACAATAAAATGATTTGTAACATGAAAATAAAAATGTATTACACAGTAGACACACAGACAGAAAGAAGTCTTACCACTACTCTGCCCACTCATTATGTACATGCTATTTCAAATTCTGATGTCAAAAACTGAAGAACTGCAGTCATTTAGCCAATAGTCACTTGGTACTGCCATCAGTCACTATTTTTTACTGCCCACTAAGCTCTTACCTTTGCATGGATCTGAACCTGCTCATCAGTGACCTGGAGAACTTCAATCAGTGGTGGGGTTAGAGACCTTGCCTGCTTCAATGGGGAGCAAAGGACCTCTTCAAGAAACTCATTAACATTTTCTTCATCGATAAACAATCTTTCCTAAAGTAAAGAAGAAGAAAAAAAAAAATCTAGTATTGCCCAGAATATAACTAATATGAAAAACATGTATTCATGAGATCTACCTAAAAAGAGAAAGGAAAAAAAGAAAAGGAAGTCGTGATGCTCTTCCTAAGTTTACTAAAGTAGAGCTGTGCTGCTCCTACCAGGATGAGCTTACAAATAGCATTTTTCTTTCCTTTTCCCCAAGTATATATAGTGTGTGAGGTAGCCAGGGAGCCTCTGTGTACCTGCTGATGACCCTTCTGTCTCCACCCCCTAAGTGCTGGTGCTGATCGACATGCCTTAGGAATAGTCACTGCAAAGGCTACAAAGGAAACCTAGCTTTTAGTTCAGTCTTCTATTAATTCCTAGTGAACCAGCTAAGAAATATACAGAACTAGATCTGTTCAAATATACCTGTTAAAATTCTCATCTGTAAACTGGATGTAGTGGTACAAACCTCTATTCTCTAGCACTTGGGAAATAGAGGCAAGGAGATCATAAGTTCAGGGTCACCTTCAGCTACATGGGCTAGCTCAGGCCACCTCAGACCTCTGAAACCAAACGAAATAAAACACAAAGTTCTTAGCCACAAAAGGGCCAATTACAATATTTAAAAGAAATATATTCTATTTATTTTTGATTTTTGAAGCAATGTTAGGGTTTAACAAAAATATTTAGTAATGACTTTAGGAACAAACATAATAGAAAAATAAGGCACCTCACATCTTTATCACAATACTCAGGAGGCAAAAGGCATGGTCTAGCCTAGTCTATAAAGAGAGTTAGTTCCAGGGCAGCCAAGGCTATAGAGACACTCAGGAAAAGAGCGTGAGCGAAGAGCGGCACTCGGAGAGACACACTTGAGAACATGGGTGTGGGCTTTTCAAAGAAGTCACCATATGTTTTAAGAATTGAAATATTTTAGTGTATATAATTACATAGTATATAGTGAAATATTTTATGTGTATAGAGTTACTTAAACTAAGTAGTTTTTTTGTTGTTTTTTTTTTGCTTTTTTTTTTTTTTTTTTTTTTTTTTATTTTTTTATTTTTTATTATATGTAAGTACACTGTAGCTGTCTTCAGACACTCCAGAAGAGGGAGTCAGATCTTGTTACGGATGGTTATGAGCCNAAGTACACTGTAGCTGTCTTCAGACACTCCAGAAGAGGGAGTCAGATCTTGTTACGGATGGTTATGAGCCACCATGTGGTTGCTGGGATTTGAACTTGGGACCTTCGGAAGAACAGTCGGGTGCTCTTACCCTCTGAGCCATCTCACCAGCCCTTTTTTTGTTTTTTTGAGAAAGGGTTTCTCTGTGTAGTCCTGGAATTCACTCTGTAGACCAGGCTGGCCTCGAACTCAGAAATCCGCCTGCCTCTGCCTCCCAAGTACTGGGATTAAAGGCGTGCACCACCATGCCTGGCAACTGAGTAGTTTTTAAAAAAATATTTTATTATTATTTTTGAGAATTTCAGAGTTGTATACTGTAATTATATAATTTCCATCCACCCCTCTTCCATTCCTCCTGTGGACAACCCATTCCTGTAACTTTAATTTTTTTTTTAAGATTTATTTATTTATTATATGTAAGTACACTGTAGCTGTCTTCAGACACACGAGAAGAGGTCATCAGATCTCATTACAGATGGTTGTGAGCCACCATGTGGTTGCTACGATTTGAACTCAGGACCTCTGGAAGAGCAGTCAGTGCTCTTAACCACTGAGCCATCTCGTCAGCCCAACTAAGTAGCTTTTAAGACAATAAAAGATTGGGCAGTGGTGGCGCACGCCTTTAATCCCAGCACTTGGAAGGCAGAGGCAGGTGGATTTCTGAGTTCGAGGACAACTTAGTCTACAGAGTGAGTTTCAGGGCAGCCAGTGCTACACAGAGAAACCCTGTCTCGAAAAACAAAACAAAACAAAACAATAAAAGATTTTTCAACTACTAATAGAGAATTTAAACATCACTATCACCCAAATCAAAACATCATATAATTTGTTTATATTCAGTCAAGTGAGAATTAGCCATTTAACCATATTTAAACTTATTTAATTTATAAGATTGGTTCAGTGTTACCGCAAATAAGATTATCTTCTGTGCTTTTATTTAAGTAAACATTGTAATTACAAAGTAAAGATTATTAGGTGGTCTAAAGAGGGGGACAAAAATTAGAGATCAGTATCAAGTTATGTTCAATTAGACTAAACAATATTTGAATTTGCAAGAGAACTAATGGATTAGAAGAATTTTATATTTAGAGCAAATTGCCTTGCTAACATTTGCAGATTCATGGTCTTATATTCATTCATTTATTACCTTTGCTTCATTCTGAAAAAAGATACACCAAATATTTTGAATTCTCAGCTAATTATATATCTATATGAAATATAGAAATATCTATATGGAAATGGTAACTACAGAAAATTCGTATTTATTCTAATGACTGATTTTATTAGAAGAGTGGCTGAATTCACTGGCCCTAAAACTCTTATGAATTCCCCTAGTTACTATTTAGGATGTAAAATGTGTTAAATGTGTTTAGTACTTTTTTTTTTGGTTTTTCGAGACAGGGTTTCTCTGTATAGCCCTGACTGTCCTGGAACTCACTTGGTAGACCAGGCTGGCCTCGAACTCAGAAATTCGCCTGCCTCTGCCCCCCCCACCCCCCTCAGTGCTGGGATTAAAGGCCTGCACCACTAGGCCCGGCTGTTTAGTACTTTTTATGTGTAAGGTGACGACAATTCTTGAAAGCCACGAGTCTCTCTACGAATAGTTTCATAAACACAAGCTGATCCCAGCACTAGTTCAGGTTCGCATCATTATGCCCGATCCTTGGGGCTTGATAAAGTATAGTATAAAATAAAAAGAATGGGTTTTATCATCCTATTAGCCCCATCAAAGGTGATAATAATTAATGGTATAATTATAATAAATGTACTTAGGTCTTCAAATAGGCCTTAATCCCACTATGATTTAGAAAAACATCTGGAAGAAGTGAACTGTTTTGGCAAGCTGGAGCTCAGGGTCGAATACTCTACAAAGCTATGTTGTCTGTGACAACTGGACTTTCTGGGAGGCCGCAGGCCAGCACTCTGCCACCGAACTACACCTTTGCCTCTTCAATGTTAAGAGTTACATATAACTTCGATATAAACCTCAAACAAAATTACCAAGTGCCCAATCCACACACACATTTGTTTTTTGAGACAAGATCTTACTAACTACAGTTATAACCTTTTTCTCAGGAGAGACTGAACCCTCGATTTTCTTGCATACATTTCCAGAAGTCACTAAAATCCACTTGTTTTCTAGTCGGTGGACCCCAAGTAAACAAGTGTAATACAGGACAACTGTGAAGACGTAAGTGCATCCTTAGGATAGAATATGTGCAATCTTCTCTTTGAGAATGAGCTTAACCTGCTACCTCTCATCATATGAACAGATAGAAAAACATTTGTTTATGTGCCTGTAACAAAACAAAAATATTAAAAGATAGAGTATTTCAAACAGTGAAAACGGTTACCTCCAAAGAATCCTTCTTCAAGCCACAATACCACTCTCGCCAGAGTCCGTGGCTCTCTGGAGATTTCGCCAGTACTATGACTGCATTATTTAAAGAAATGCTAGTCTCGGGTTCTCTGGTACTCAACTTATTCTCTGGAGCAAACTGCAAAGTGCAGGAATAACCCGAGTCTTGTGTGGAGAAGCACAATTCGTAACTGAGGGGGCTTAGATCTCCGTGAAGAGTGTGCGGCAGAATCCCAGGCACTTGGATGAGCAAAGTCACGGAGTCTTCGTCCTGCTTACACAGTAAAGGAGGGCACACGGGTGCGAGGCTCTCGGTTCCGGGGTCACCCATGGCTGAGCCCGAGGTGTCGTGGCGGGTCCCCTCCTGCTCCTCATCCGTCTGGACACCTGGGTCTCCGCACACTCCCGGTCTTTCCACGGGGGATTCGGCGTCGCCGCCCGGGAAAGCAGAGTAAGGAAGGCTTCGGTCCCCAGGAGGAGTCCCTTTCCCGAGTCCTAGAGGTGCCACCGAGTCCCCTCCGAAGTCCTGCTCCGGCTCGGGAAGGAGCTCCCCTTCGTGTGTAGCCCCGGGGTCCGGGGCTCCCACACCGCTCTTCTCCCCGTCGTCAGCTCCGGTTCCAGCTGCAGACTCTTCCCGCGCCGCTGCAAACTCGCCCGCCGACGCGCAGGCGACGTCGTCAGTTCCGGTCCCCTCCGCGGGCTCTTCCGGTGTCGCGGCCGGGGGTTCCCGGCGCGCGGCGGCCAGCGCCACGGGCAGCGTGACCACCAGCTGCCGCCGCGCCTTGTTGTACTGGGCCTTGCCGCGGCCGTCGTCCACCGGGTACGGCAGCGAGAGCCGCAGCCGGTAGTCGGGGTTTCTCGAGTCCAGGCACAGCAGCTTCCCCTTCACCTCCAGCTCCGCCCGTTCGACCGAGCGCAGCAGCGGCAGCTCGATGGTGACCACCAGCTCGTGCGGCACGGTGCTCGGGGCCGCGTCGCGCGAGCAGCGGTAATCCTGGAGGTCAACGTGGTGGCGCTGCACCACGGAGCAGCGCGGCTCCGTGGGCTCTGGGCGCCGCACGGCCTCGGGAGCCGGGGACGCGGGCGAGCGGGCAGCGTTCGTCGTCGCCGCCGCGGGGTAGCGGTACGGGTATGGTGGGTCCGGGAAAAACCCTGGTGGCTCCCCCTCGGGCTGGGCCGGGACGCCCCCGGGAAGGGGCGTGCGGAGCACTGCGGCCTCGGGCGTCCCCTTGTACTTGATCTTCAGGGTCTTGGCGTTCCTGCGGTCCAGCCTGACGCCGAACTGCTGCTCCACCGCCTCCAGGGCCGTGGCGTCCAGCATTTCGCGGAAGCGCTCGTGGCTCCGGGCCAGCGCCAGCGCCTCGGGGTGGAAGACCACGTCGTAGACGGTGTAGCGGGCCCCGTTGCGGCCCGCATACTGGCGGCCCGGAGACAGGCTATAGGGCAGGGACCAGTGGCTGCCAGCTGCCGTGCCGCCGCGCCCCGGGCCCGGCCGGCTGCTGGGTACGCCTACCAGTGAGTTGCTACACACGTTCACGTAGCAGCGGTGCTCCCCGTCCAGGCTGGTACGCAGCACGTGACCCGACTCAGGGTGTATGAACCGCACATCCACCCCACGCTCCCGCTCCAGGGCTGTGATCTCCTCCTCGTAGCGTCTCCGGTTCTCGGGGTCCGTGATCTCCGCGGCGTACTCGGAGAACATTCGGCGGAACTCTGGGTCCTGAAAAGCAGAGGTGAACCGCTGCACCTCCTCTCCGCTCAGATCCAAGTCCTCCAGCGCTGAGGAGGCCGCCGCCTTGGCCATGGTGACCCACACGGCCCCTTGCCCAGACCCAGTGAAGGATCAGCGCCAATCGAGTGTCTAGGATGCGCTTCAGAGTCTGGCTCATGGAGAACTGACCAGTCCTGGAAGGTAACGGCTGGATTATCAGGGCCGGGCAGCGCGTGCTTTGTTGCCATAGTAGCACCTGGGAGGAGGGGCAGCGATCTGGTAGAAATGCTAGAAATAGGCTCCACTGTTTCTTCAAACCAAGCAGACACTACCTGCTACAGGTTTTTAACTACTGTGTCAGGATACGTGTACTTTGCAGTCTATTGTGGTAACTGTCCTCATTTTCAGCGCTGTGTCTTATTAACTGTTTAATTTCATGGACAAGAGAAGTTTTCTAGCTAATTCACAAACCTAACTTTATCTGACTCTCTACTTTGTGGAACCAACGTTAAACCCTTTCCATTTTCGGTGTTCCACCTTAAGGGTTTCTCCCAGAAATCCTTGGGGGCAAAAGATGACTCCCCAAAAACAGATCCCAGAGATTAGTAAACACCAGGAAAGTGTTCACTTTTTATAATGTAAATGTAAGATCTCATAAATCAATTTAGCAAAGTTACAGTTTGTCCTGATCAATTTCCTTGGATTGAGAATAGAATTTATAACTGCACTTTTTTTTTTTTAAACCAGATATCCTTAGATTGACTCTGTAGTCTCTTACCAGGGCTCCACTAGGTACTAATGCAGCAGATGTAGTAGTTTTATATATATATATATATATATATATATATATATATATATATATATAGGCACTTTATGGTGCCAGACTATAAACTTCGTTCTGTTACAGGGCTAGGTCTGGGACCCAGGACTTCTCACCTGTGGCATGAGCTGTACCACTGAGCCACACCCCCAGGTCCAGGGTATGGTTATATATTGATAGCTGGGCAGTCCCAGTCCAGTTTTACATGTGCAGCAGTTAGCAGTTTACACTGGCATTACTGCAATGACAAGACCTTTCCCAGGCTGCTCCCTTATGCATCCTTTTGTGGGAGGGAATGTCCACAGAACCCCACCAGGGCCTCACACTGAGACAAGCACTTCCCACCATTCTGCAGGCTTGCTCTGTTACATTTCAGGTAGACTGTGCCAAGACGGGGATGGCACCCCATCTCCATTACACCATCTCTTTCACGTGCTAAATATATGTACTCAACTACCAGAGTGACTCACACCTTTAACCCAGTACTCAGAGGCAGTAGGATCTGAGTTCAAGGCCAGCCTGGTCTACGAGGCAAGTTCCAGAAAAGCCAAGGCTACACAGAGAAACCCTTTCTTGAAAACCCAAAACAAGTAAGTAAATAAAACTCAGATAACCAACTTCTGTTTCACATTCTAAACTTATAGACTCATCCACCTGTCCATCAGATGTCTCCATTTGAGTAATGAATGCTTAAGCCCCAGAGGCCTGAAATGGCTTGACTTCCCTTCCAAATTCTCATTCTCTCCTTTCTTTGCCCTTCCTCTGTCAGCTTCCCTATTCACGGTGTCACCAGTGCTGCTCATCTTCCCTCTTAAATGTCATGTCATTGGATCAGTCTGTGTCAGATATTTATTGCTTACTCTACCTGTGTAGATAAATGTACTTTTTGAAATTTTATCACTGTATATGTGCATGCATCCACCATAAACACATGTGTAGGTCAGAAGACAACTTCTGGGAGTTTCTCTCAGTGTGGGATCCAGGAATGGGACTCCGGTGGTTAGGCATGTGCACAGCAAATGCTTTTATTCACTAAGCCATCCTGCCAACCTGGTAACATAATGTTAAACCACTAGAAGAAAGAAAGAAAAACTTTTGTAGGGCTAGAGAGATGGCTCAGCAGATAGGAGCAGGCAGTGGCTGCTCTCCCAAAGGACCTGGGTTAAATTCCCAGCACCCACATGGAAGGTTACTGTCTGTAACTCCAGTTCCAGGGATCTGACACCCTCACACAGATATACATGCAGGCAAAACACCAACGCATATAAAAATTAAAAATTCACACTGTAAGGATACTGGCAGGCGCGCGCTCGCTCTCTCTCTCTCTCTCTCTCTCTCTCTCTCTCTCTCTCTCTTTTTTTTTTAAAGATTTATTTATTTATTATATGTAAGTACACTGTAGCTGTCTTCAGACACTCCAGAAGAGGGAGTCAGATCTTGTTACGGATGGTTATGAGCCACCATGTGGTTGCTGGGATTTGAACTCCAGACCTTCGGAAGAGCAGTCGGGTGCTCTTACCCACTGAGCCATCTCACCAGCCCCGGCAGGCACTCTCTTATGTTGGGAAAATATGTTAGAACAATCACTTGGGGAAATTACTATTGAATATAATGCATATAATGAAAAAATTCCATTTTGAGGTATACATCCAACAAAAACATCACATGTGTGCTAGATGTATTTGTATACATATACACACGTTAAAGATTTATTTTTAATTGTGTGTATTTATGCACGGGAGTGCAGGTGCCCACCAAGGACAGAGAAGAGTGAGTCATATTCCTCGTGTTGGATTATAAGTAGTTGTAAGCTACCTACAGTGGTGCTGGGAACTGAACTTGGGTCCTTCTTATATTTTTGGTTGTGAGCTAGCCTTTGATGGCTGAGTCATCTCTCTAGCCCGAGTAATCTGTATCCTTACCCACGGAACCCTTAGAGTGTGTGTATTTAACAGCATTATTGGCAATCCTCAAGTACTAGAAGCTAGCCAGTTGCCATTTATAGTTAAATGGATAACTAACACATGAGCTATGCAGCAATAGTACTAACAAGTACTCCTAACGTAATGTTATATAGAGGAAACAAGATGCAGAATAATGAATATGGTTGGAATCCGATACATAATCGATAAAACTTGGCTAAGTTCAAGACTCATTGGTAGAAACTAAGCTGTAAAACGATGTCAATTTAAAAAACCACAGACCAAGTGGAGGTTGTTTTTAGGAGAGAAAGGAGTGCTGTGCCCGGAAAGGAACAAGCCCGAGCTCCCGAGAGGGCGTTCTCACTCCTGGCACACTGTGACACGGGTGTACGCCTTGGGAGGGGCCACTGAGGACAGGGGCTTTATAGCTTATATTTTAAAAACCTTAACTGTGCTTCAAAAAAAGACCTTGAGTCAAGTGTAGCAGTACACATCTGTAATGTAGCCCATAGGAGGGAAGGACAGGGAATTCAGAATTCAAAATTACGCCTCTTTAAGAAAATGAAGATACCTTCATAGACCTTACTTTGGGGTAAAATCATTGACAAGATTGGACCTTGTTCCCACCTGACCGCTGAGCCCGTAGAGAACTGCGCATTATTGCCCGCTAGATTTCATCTCAGCGAAACCCCTCAAGCTTGAAGGCTCAGTAAGTAACACTTTCTCAGCTTTTAAGCTAAAAGCCTGAATACAATCCTTGATTCCTCTTTACTTTATCCTGCACTGCCGCTCAGCTACCACGTCCTGCCTTGTCCCCCTGGGGCTGTAAGATGTGCTTTCCATGTGTGCTCTGAGCTGTCATCTGTCACAGGCTTTTATAAGAAATTGCTTCCTGCCTGGTCTCCAGCCACTTTCTTACAGATTCTCTTCACACTGCATTTGCTATGAACACCAGTAGAAGTCAGGGTAACTTGAGGAAGTCCATTTCCTCCTTCAATAATGTATAATCCCAGTAGGGGATTCAACTCAGGTTGAAAGGTTCCACACAAGGGCTTAAGACGCTCAGCCACCTTACTAGCCCTTGCCTTGGTATCTTTAAACCCAAACTGATTTATATCATTACTATTCTCTCTGAAGTACTGACACTCAAATGTCTCTTAACCCCTAACCTACTCTGCCATCGCCATCTGCCTCCCTCTGGTTTAGCCCAATGGCAGAACACCCTCAACTCCTGGTCCCTCAAGTCTTGAATTTAAATGTCATATAAATTCCCACAGACAAGCTCCCACCTTCAAGCGTCCCACAAAAAATGACCCCATCAAACGTGGCATTGTAGGTTCTATTTGGTACTGCCTCAGAGTGGATTTCAGCATTTGAACATAAGTTTCATGAACCCCAGAACTCTGCTTTTCTCAGGTGGAACAGGATTCCCTGGTACCCTGAAGGTATCATGTGATGAATGTGTATGTTACAGAAGGAGGGAACATGTTTAACATGTCAAGTCTCATCCCAAAATACTTCTGCAGGAGAAAAATATACACAGTGAAGAAACTGAGATATGTACCCAAATAATAAAAACTTTCTTTCTTTAAAGATTTATTTTCTTGCCTTTTATTTCAACATTCTGGAGCAGAGGTAACAAACCTCTGAAGTTTGAGGCTAGCCTCATCTACAGAGTGGGTTCTAGGGCAACCATGGCTATACAGAAACCCTGTCTTGAAAACAAACAAAAAAAATTTTTATTTATGGATGTGTGTGTATCTATGCACGTGAATGTAGGTGTCTACAGAGGCCAAAAGAGGGTGTCAGAGTCCCTAGAGCTAAAATTGCAGGCAATTGTGGGCCTGACATGGGTGCTGGGGAACTGAACCCTTCACCATCTCAAGAGCAAGTCCCCTTAACCACTGAGTCCTCTCCGCCCTCTAGAGGTTATTTCTGGTGATGAGATTATAGGTTATAAAAACATTTTTTAAGTTTGTCTATTTGTATTTTCTGGTTTTGCTATGAATTTGTTTGGAAGTTTTGGGGTTTTTGTTTGGGGACAGGGTCTAACTGTAGCTGGCCTAGATCTTGTTAGGTAGTCCAGCTGGCTTTAAAGTCACAGAGATTCACCCAACTTTGCCTCTTGAGAGCTGAGATAAAAAGCATGTGCCACCCATACCCAGCAGTGATCACATTTTAAAATACCTTCTCATTTAATTTTTATAACTGAGGTTAAGCAGGGAGTCCTGGGAGGTCTTTAAAGTATGAAAGAATCAGTAAATCCTCAAGCATTGATTACCTACTTTAAGTATGGAGCTAAAAAACGCCCAGTCCTCTTCCTCCTTTTTGAGATAGGATCTAAGTCCTTATCTTTGCCCTCTTTCTTGGATCACTCACTCCCAAACCCAGGTTTTTGTTCATAGTAAATTATCCTGCCCATGATTCAAAGTAAACTATGGAGCTTGGGCCTAGCAGTAGGTGAGCTCCTGGGTCCCATCGTCAGCATAACAAAAGGCTAAACAGTCAGGTGTTAGTGGCATGGGCCTTCAATCCCAGCACCAAGAAGACAAAAGTTGGTGGATCTCTGTGAGTACAAGGACAGCCTGGTCTACAAAGTGAGTTCTAGGACAGCCACGGCTATATAGTGAAACCCTGTCTTGAAAAAACACATACATACATACATACATACATACATACATACGCACTCAGCCAGGGCTGGAAAGTGAGACCTGTTTTGAAAAACTAGACAGTCCTACTGACCCACCCTATGGGAACAATAGTTAAAAAGTTCCCACTGTCCAAAGGCAATTATTGGTAATTATGTAGTAAATACATCAATACTCCAAAAACAGATTTTTCTCAACTTTGTAAGAAGAAATTTTGTGACTAAACAATTAAAAAACCTGTTAATATATTTCGAGAGTTGTCTATGGGTATGTAGTTGGTATGTAGCCTGTTAGATTATAACAGCTCACAAAACTTCCAGTTTTTTACACTGAATTGGAGTGTAGCTAGCATGGAAGTAAGGAAACAAGTGCAGATGTTTGAAGAGATTACATCTTAAACATGTCTGTAGGGGGCTGGAGAGATGGCTCAGCAGGTAAGAGCACCCGACTGTTCTTCCAAAGGTCCTGAGTTCAAATCCCAGCAACCACATGGTGGCTCACAACCACCACTAACGAAATCTGATGCCCTCTTCTGGAGTGTGTGAAGACGGCTACAGTGTACTTACATGTAAGAGAGAGAGAGAGAGAGAGAGAAACTTTCTGAAGTGTAACACAGTACCAAATTTTCATAAAATGCAATGTGTAGAACATTCTAAGGTATATCATAAGTTTATTACAATTTAATATACAAAATACATAAGATAAAATAAGAAAATTCCTTTCCTGTGTTCTCGTCAGTCTCAAAAGCCCTGAAGTTTGCTGAAATAGAAAAATAAAGCAGTAAGCTACTGCTCATTTCTTAATACTTAGTTGTAATGTTTAGAGACAGATCAATTAATACATTCACATTGTTGCAAATTCAAGAGGAAACACTAAAAATGTGTCTCCTAGCCAGCTTGTTCCCCTAAAGAGAGATCTTTATTAAAGTAGTCTGATCAAAAAAGGAAGGATTGCTCCAAGCCAATGCTAAGAAAAACAAGCATAAGAAATGGAAGCGGAGTGTGATATGTCACTTTTCAGAGACTGAAGTAAGACTGCAAGTTCAGGCAAGCCTGTGCTACCCTCAGAAATACAAGGGGTGGGGATATAGCCAGTTGGTAAAATTCTTACCTAGTATGTCCAAGTCCCTGAGTTCAGTCTATAGCGGCATTAGGTGGGGGTGGGGATGGGGATGGGGATGGGGATGGGGATGGGGGTTATGCTTTAAAATTACATACTTCAAAAACTTGATGTAGTGGCTTATGCCTATAATCCAGCTACATAGTGAGACCCTGTCTCCAAAAACAGTAGTTTAGGAGCTGGAGAGGGAGTTTAAAACCCTGATGTTCTTGCAGAGGACCAGAGTTCAGTTCACAGCATCCACATCAGGCAGCGCACAACTGCCTGTAACCCCAGATCCAGGAGCTCCGATGCAGCTTCTGGCACCACTCTGACCTGGTGGTCATTTTGTTCTAAGACCTTTGAACCCCATCACTACACACCCAGCTTCTCTCTACCCAGCTGCCAGTTTGAGAAACAGCCATGTGGAGGACAGGACTGACCTACTGCTGGAAGAATATGAAGTACCCTCATGTGGTATCTCTGTGGGAATAAGACTACTACACAGCCAGCCAGAGAATCCACTGCAGAAAGTCCTTACCAACAGAAACATGGCAACCAAGATCTTAACACGACTACTGTTAAGCCTAGCGCATTCCCAGTAAGCCAATGCAGACATACAAGAAAAATTAAAACATACCTTCCAAGTGTGACTTTCAGCAACATAAAATCAAGAGAAAGCCCCTGCTGTGTTTGTGAGGCAGAAAGCCCCTGCTGTGTTTGTGGGGCAGAAGCCCCTGCTGTGTGTGGGGGGCAGAAAGCCCCTGCTGTGTTTGGGGACATGCTTACCTGTCTTCTACTGTTTTACTGGAAGGGTAAAAAACTTTGAATGCAAATCCACTTCTTGGAAAGGAGCCCTTTGAAGACAAAAATATCCATAAGTGACCATTTGTCTTGTACAAAGTAATCCCTGTTTCTAGAATCACACCTGTCTACCTATCCTCCTTCCTTCCTTGTCTTTTTCTCAAGAAAGGATTTGACTGTATAGCATTGGCTGTCCTGGAACTAGCTCTGTAGATCAGGCTGGCCTCTGCCTTCCAAGTACTGGGATTAAAGGTGTGTGCCACCAAAGTCACACAGAATCACATTTCCTAACTTAAAATTACAAGATGTGACAATAAAATAGAGAAGATGCTAGAGTATTCTTTACAGAGAAGGTTACTATAAAATGTCACAAACTAGTAATTTTTTAAGTTGACATCTGCCAGTAAACGTCACTGGAAATGCTTTGGTGTGGTTCTACTCAGTGTGGAAGCAAGTGGGTACTGTAAAATACTGCACATGCATAGAAGACAGACTCCTGTTCAAGGAGTCTTCCCTGCCATTCCCTTGAAGGATTGACAGAATCTCAATGCATCCCCCAGTATGACATGTGACTGTCTATGATGAAGCTCTAAGGTTAGCACAGAGGCTCTGCTTTTCAGTCATACTTCCAGATACTAAAGCAGCCTGAACATTCTAGAGCAGTTTCAAGGTTCTAGATTTAAAAAAAATCAAATAATAAATCACAATGAAATAGCATTCATCATGCTTGGATTCTGGACATTTGAGCACTTTCTACAAGTCATGATTCTCAAAAGATAAGCAACCATAAAAAAATGGTTACAGGACCTGAAAGCAACTCCCAAAGAGAAATTGCACAGTATGTGAGTTTAGTACTTTGCAAAGGAAAAAATGTTTGGTTTTAGTTTGGTATGATTATTACTTTATACTTTATGATTATATCACATACTGAGAGTTTAAAAATCTTTGTATACCAAATTATATCAGTATCTAACTATATATTTGATCGAAACAATGATTTTATTCTTTATAGAAATGTTCTATAGGGTGCAGAGAGGTTCAGTAGATAAGGAACTTGCTGCTGAGCTATCTTTGGGACCCACATGGTAGAAGAAGAGAATTGAGCCTCACCGTGGTATATAGGCCCCCAAACAAGAGACAGCTTTTAAAATTAGAGAAAAGAAAGAAAACTGTGTTATCCTCTTGACCGCCCACAACATCCTTACAGGATTTATGCAGAGGCACTCGGTGTTGGTCACGGTGAACGGGTCGTACTTGTCTGCAATGACCAGCAGGTCAGGCACCGGGTACACTCTCAAAGTGTAATCATATGCCCAGTAGACGGGGCACACATAAAGAGGGAGAGGAGCCAGATGTCCCTGAGATAAGATGGTCTTTACAAACTACAACAGAACACAAAACAAAGTAAACCAGTTCATCTGTGAAGGGAAACGGCGAAGCAAGTAGTTTTACATGGTTGGTTTCCATGGAGATATAGAACATTTACAACTCAAGGAAACCTTGAGTCACCAATCATCAATAAACATTCTCTTAGAATGAAATTATCACATATTTCAGGGGGAAAAAAAATCTGTTTTCATTTACTGTAACCCTGTCCCCTTTTGTCATTATTTTGAGTCAGCTAAATAATAAACTCTACTAATTCAGCTATAAAAAATATCACATAGGTGTGGTCGGCAGTACTGCCACCAGTCAGGGGCTGAGCAGGAGGAGTGTTGCCATCAATCAGCCTGAGATACACTGTGAGATCTTGTCCCAAAAAAATTTTTTTTAGTTAATAACAACTTGATAGTGCTAGACATGATAGTGCATGCCTGTTGCCTAGCTACAGAGAAGGCTAAGACGAGAGATTGTTTGAGCCTATGAATTTGGGCATCGTGTAAGACCCATCTCTTTTTTTTTTTTTTTT
>NC_034596.1:64725253-64741803 GCF_900095145.1 Mus pahari
TTACTTCTGGGCTGGAGAGATGGCTCAGCAGGTAAGAGCACTGACTGCTCTTCTGAAGGTCCTGAGTTCAAATCCCAGCAACCACATGGTGGCTCACAGCCATCCATAATGAGATCTGACGCCCTCTTCTGGTGCATCTGAAGTACACTACAGTGTACTTATAATAAATAAATCTTTTTTAAAAAAAGTGATTTACTTCACTTTCATACATCTGTAACAACTGTAAATTTGGGAACTTAGAATTTACAAGGTAAACACTGCATGTCCTCCTGATGTGGACACACCATACAAAATATGTAATAAACATGAGAAATATGAATGTCTTATAAAAATAATACACATATTCAGAAGTAAAACCTAAGGCTTTTAAGGGAAAGCGGGAAGTTTAAACAGAGTCCCTGCTTGGTCTGGCCTTCAGCTGCTCCTTAGGTTCTTCAGTGGAAAGCCACCAGTCCTGATCTAGACAACCGAGTTACTACTGTAAACCTCAAGGACACATCAAAGCATGAGCACAGTGGAGCCTGACAAAGTTCATAACATGGAACATTCAAGATAATTCAATAAATTCAAAATAAAAAAAAAAAAACTCACAAGAGCTGAAGAGATGGCTCAGTGGTTAGGCAAGCATGCTGCTATATCATGAGGCCAGAGTTCAGAACCCAGCCCCCTGCTAGGTACATGTGCAGATACATTCACCAAGATACACACAAGTTTAAAACAATATATTTTAAAGCCAGACCAAGGGCTGGAGCACTGGCTCAGTGGTTAACAGCGCTGTGGCTCTTGGAGAGAAGCTGGGTTTCATTCCTAGCACCTACGTGGAGGCTCACTACTGTCTGCAACTCCAGTCCCAGGGGATCCAGTGCTCGCTTCTAAGCTCCGCAGGTTAGAGTACATACACACGTGCAGGTAAGATACCCATATACACAAATTAATGAAATAAATATAAAACAAAAGGTCGTTTATCAAGTCTACTTACATGAGTAGGAATATCCAAACTGTTGCTAGGAAAACGGACACAGTTTCTACACATTTTATTCACTAAGTCTTCACGGAAGATAATTATCTCTTGTGTACAATACTGAATTCTGCAACGAAACAGGAGTTGAATATCTGACCTCCTCAGGAATAAAAAATAGATAATTTTAAAGGCAAAGTTTTGGGGCTGGAGAGATGGCTCAGCAGTTAAGAGCACTGACTGCTTTTCCTAAGGTCATGAGTTCATTACAGTGGCTCACACCATCTGTAATGAGATTGGATGCCCTCTGGTGTATCTGAAAACAGCTACACAGTACTTAAAATCTTTTTTAAAAAAAAAATCAATCAATAAATAAATATAAATAAATAATTAATTAATTAAAGGCAAAGTTTTACCAAGGCACCCCCACTGGCCAGTCGATCTTATCTGTTCCCCAATCTAGTTTCATTTACTGAATTCTCTTCCCCATTCCACTCCTCCTCTCTCTCCCGCCCCCAACCCTCCCTCTGTCTGTCTGTCTGTCTCTGTTAAGTATGTACATGCACAGTGCTAGGGTTTGAACCAAGCCCTTTACTTTTTTTGTTTTGTTAGATATTTTCTTTATTTACATTTCAAATGTTATCCCCTGTCCTCGTCCCCCCTGCAGGTAGGGGGAAGAGGCACAGTGCAGGACCTAAGACTGGATGGTGCCTTGCATGCCTGGGGCACAGAGACTGGTGTGAGGGAAGCACTTGGGGAGAGGAAATCAAAGCAGTACCAGGGCACACCATGCAGGCAGTGCGTGCCTATCACTGCCAGGATTTGGGCTGTTAGCAACAGCACTAGGGACCCCACCTTTCAAGACAGGAAGCGACATGATATGCTTTCTTGTGAAAAGAACAGACTGGTGGCGGGGGGAGGGTTGGGAGGAGAGGGGAAGCAGCCAGAGACCAGCAGCTAGAGGGGTTGGGAGGAGAGGGGAAGCAGCCAGAGGCTGCTGATCCAGACTAGAGAAGATCTCAGGTCAGAGCAATGAGAAGCAACCAGATTCAGCATTTATTTTGAAGATGGTTGCACTACCTCCAAAACTGTGTGTAGGGGAAACCTCTATGGTTATGGCCTGAGCAATTGCAAAGACTAGGGTGCGGTGAAATGAGATGGGGTTGGCCCCAGGACAGGTGAGCGTGGAGCTCGGGTAGGATCCAAGTGCTCACAGATCTACAGGGCATCTGGAGAGAAAGGACACTGGACATCTGGACCCACAAGAATGGGATTCATGAGGAAACTGGAGATACCACTGCCAACACAGGGACCACAAAGTCACTGTTGGTTAAGTATCTGAATATAGTTAAATAATTTTCAAAGCTTGAGCAATCTAAAATCAAATTTACTTTTTAGATCTACTCTATAGCAGTCACATTTCAGAAATAAATTAGGAAAGTAATTTTTAAATGAACATAAAGAAGTTTAACACAAAGTGATGATTTTGAGTGACTTACCTGCAAGGATTAGTCGTGAAAACTGAAAACGGGACCCTTTGTCTGAATTCCTGTGTGATGCTTTCAGCAAGTGGCGGCCTAGAGAAACAGCAGGATGTAGGATATATTTATAAACTTTACACAATTCTCTTGACTGTCAAAACAAAATATGAACAAAGATTACCTTGGTAAAATGGTACCAAATCCAGGATCCTCTGGGCCAGGCACAAACACAAAACGGCTACTGCATAAAAATTCAACACCAGCCATTAAACACAGCAAGAGGCAACACTGCCAGAAGCCAAAACTAAGTCATCACCTCCAACTGAATCCCAGGGGTTTCTGTTTGAGTAGAGGTCTTGCTACGTAGTCTGGGCTAGCCTTAAATCTGCGATTCTCCTGCTTCAGTCTCCTCAGCACTGCGGGGCCATGAAGCCTAGCTACAGTTTTTTTTATTTTATGCATTTTAATAAATTGCTAAAAAGTCTCCAGTCCAAATCTTTCTAATAATAGTGTGGTGACCACATGCAAGCAAGCACACATGCATGCACACGCACATGCACTCTATCTTTACAGAGGCTCATGAGGCCAATGATCATACTGAAGGTCCACTTCTGGATAAGTGTCACCAGAAACTATGGATAAAACTGTAACTCTCCCTTCTACATTTTGTTTCTCTATAGACCCAGAAAACTACATGATGTGAGGATTTCACCCTGGGCTCACCTCGTCTGTCTGTCTGTCTGTCTGTCTGTCTGTCTCTCTCTCCCTCTCCCCATTCCTTTCCTTTCCAGATTTTATTTATTTGTTTTCTATATGAGTGCTCTGTCTGCATGTACACCTACCTGTGTGCCAGAAGAGAGCATCAGATCCCACTATAGATGGTTGTGAACCACCATGTGGTTGCTAGGACTTAAACTCAGAACCTCTGGATGAGCAATCAGTGCTCTTAACCACTGAGCCATCTCTCCAGGCCATTGATTTTCTTTTCTAAAGGCAATCTCTTTATAATCATTGATATAAACCTCATAGTTCATTTTTTAAAAAAACAAAACTATTTTTACCTTTGGTGGATACTTGGATATTCACATATTATGTCTGCCAAAGATTTTAGGGAATCTAAAAATTATAAAAGATAATAAACATAATTTGTGATGTCTATAAAGTTACAGTTGATTAAATATAACCCTAGATCTTTAATAAAATTAAAATATTATACATAATTTATTAATAATTCATGTAAATATAGAAACACTCAATTTTTTTTGTTGTTGTTTTGTTTTTTAAGGCAGGGTTTCTCTGTGTAGCCCTGGCTGTCCTGGAATTTATTCTGTAGACCAGGCTGGTCGGAAACTCCGAGTTCTGCCTGCCTCTGCCTCCCAAGTGCTGGGATGAAAGCCATGAACCACCACTTCCAGGATTGGAAACACTCTTAGTTAAAAAGATCCTCGATACCTTTCAAAGCCTGGACTTGATTTTTTCCATATGGTGCAGATGAAAAATTACCACACAGAATAAAGCAGGTTGGAGGTGCCGGTGAATAACCTAGGAACAAAAGGACATCACTTTTGGGAAATGAAAATTTTGTGTTATTTATTTATTTATTTGATTAGTTTTGAGGCAGGACCACACTATGTAGCCCTATCGCGTCTGGATTTCATAGAGCTCCACCTGCCTCTGCCTTCCAAGTGATGGGATTAAAGGCAGGTCTCAGCATGGCAGGCTGGCTTTAACTGTGAACGCTTTGGTTTGGCTTTTTCTTTTTAAAAACAAGGTCTTCTATGTTGCTCAGACTGACCTCTAATCACAGGTCAGTCTAATAAATCCCCTATCTCAGGATTATCACGGCTCAATAACTCCCCTATCTCAGGTTCCCATGTAACAGGGCCCACAGAGGCACTCCACCACCACCACATGACAAACATCTAGTGTTAGAACACAATCCCTCAAGACAGTTCAAGAAAGAAAACAATAATAATAAGTACCAGAAAACATTACGTGAAGCTTCTCCAACACTTGCACTTGGTCCAACCAAACGTCAGACACAATCACAAACATGGCGTCCTTGTTCTCCTCTTCCAGCTGTCTCAGCTTTGCAGAAGTCTTCACTGATGCATTAGAAGGCCCTCCAAAAAAATTAATATTTCCATAGTACGCCCTATGTAATTATAACACAATTATCTCCTATACCATAGTCTGTTCATGGAGAAAGTAAAAATATATCAGATACAGCAACCATGCAACAACACAGTATTCCAGAGATGAAATATGTTACCTGCAAGTTATTTAAAACACACACACACGAAAACTGTCTATGGAGGACTATTCAGTATGCATGCTTCAAAAGCTGTCCTCAGAGCACGGCAGCCACTTCCATTTTAATCAGATCAGCTGTGATTAACTCCAAGAGACTGTCAAGGGACCCTCCACAAGGTCAGGCCTACTGGCAGTCTCGCAGACCGAGGGGATGGGGCCAGTTAATAGAAACTCACTGCTATACATTATCCTGCCCCAGCTACAGTCTTGGGAGGTGCTGGCTCATACAGGAATGAACCAGGGAGAAGCAGGAAGTACAGACTCCCTCTATGTTGTTATGGGCAAGTCTTATCCATGCTTGGGTGACACTTTTAAATGATCCAACAGTCTTGGGGTCACCTCTGATCCTGTGAGCTCAATAAAACCATTGTCCCACCAGGTAGATGTGAGTAGAACTGTTCTGTTGCCCTGCCACTGGAGCTCTATCTGGGGTGAATAGACTGTTTGTTCAAGTCTGCTCAGGAAAGGTTAAAGCAACAGTATACTTGGGTGCCTGAGGGGCACTTACATCTGTCCTTGCTTGCTCCCCTACGGGGCCCAGGCAGGAGCTCCTTGCAACTCCCCCTTCTGTATGAACAAGAGGGCAGTCAGTGTGTTACCATCTACCTCGCTTGGCTGGAGCCACGACTGCCTGGGAGCCCCAGTGTTTGACAGTGTGCCGCAGCACTGCGCATTTACAGAGATCTAGACTCCATAAATGATGGGGACCCAACATTTACATAGATATATAAATAAATATAGCTATACAAAGCCCTGGCTCATTAAATTCATTTTTCTTTTTATGCCTTCATATTCCTTTTTGCTTTTCACTTTAAAAATTGTATTTATGAGTGTGTGTGTGAACTCATGCCAGATTTGAGTATTTGTGTCTGTAAAGCTGTGTGCACCTGTGGAGGCCAGAAGAGGGCATCGGATCTGCTAAAGCAATGGGTTTCCATTGCTTTTTCTCATCTGACACCTTGTAGTGACTGAGATAAACTCTGTTACGTTCACTGCTGCCAATCTACAAATTCCTGTGTCAATGAAATCAAGCGCTTTAATACCTTGTGGTGCTAGAGGGCTCAGTGGGAGGAAATCCAAAGGCATTGGCATGAAACACTTGATCTTCGAACCAACCTAAACAAGCCAACCAGGTAACGCAGCATTACGATCTGCTCAACTATCCATTTTTGAAAAAGCAAATTCATGTCACATAAGGCAATGAATTAAACTACAAAAACCACCAATCATACTGAGCTATCTTAAGTTAAGACTCCAGAGTCATGGACACTGCAAATTTTATAAGGAAAACGGCATTAAACAAGTGTACCCCACCCCAACTAACTCATATTTTAGGGTGGGGTAGGGTGCTGGGGCAGGGGGTTCATAGCACTTGCTGAAGAACAGAGAGCAGCCACCAGCTACACAGAAGGGACCTGTTTGAGCGGATGAAAACCAAAAGAGTTTTCCAGTTTTGTTTTTGTTTTTTGTTTTTTGGTTTTTCCAAGACGACAGGGTTTCTCTGTGTAGTCCTGACTGTCCTGGAACTCACTCTGTAGACCAGGCTGTCCTCGAACTCAGAAATCCGCCTGCCTCTGCCTCCCAAGTGCTGGGATTAAAGGCGTGCGCCACCACTGCCCGGCAGTTTTCCAGTTTGTTTTTTTTTAATTTTTATTATGCATTTCATAACATATGCATAGTATATAATATGCTGGATAGCCTTCTAACAGGAACAAAAGCTTTCCAGTTTTATAAGTGCACATCAGGAGTTTTCAGCTTTCTCCACTGTCTAATCTCAAGGTGCTTTCCTCCGTCTGAACATTTTCTTTTTCTTTTCTTTTTTTTTTTTTTTTAAAGATTTATTTATCTTTATTTATATGAGTACACTGTAGTTGTCTTCAGTCACACACCAGAAGAGGGCATCAGATCTCATTACAGACGGTTGTGAGCCACCATGTGGTTGCTGGGATTGAACTCAGGATCTCGGGAAGAGCAGCAAGTGCTCTTAACCTCTGAGCCACCTCTCCAATCCTGAATATTTGCTAATAGCCTGTTTCTTAAATGTCACCTTCTCACAAGGTCACATTCTCATGGTGAATACCCTCTGGAATGACATCGTAAGGTGTCTTCCCCAGGTGGGAAGTTTTACTGTCAAGCAAGGACGTGAAAAGGGCAAGCGCGCTTACCTTCTGCCAGGACGAAGCATGCCTCAGTGTATAAGCCACTGTGGAATTGGTACAGAGCAGCTAAGGGAGAACTCAAAGCTATGCCCAGAACGCTAATAGGTCAGTATACAGTCTGAACCCCGAGGGACTTTTAATTTGTCGTGTTGTTTTAAATTTCTCTTAGTGGGTTGTAGTGGTATTAGGGAGGAAGTCTTATTTGTTGTAGGGAAAAGTTGAGACATGTAGCCAAGGCTGGCCTTAAAACTCCTAAAACTCCTGCCTCTGTTTCCCAAGTGCTAAGATTACAAGTATGCACCACCACGCCTGGCCTTAAAAGGAGACTTAATAATAAACCGCAGTGTTGTGAGCTGCCAGGTGGATGCTGGGAATGTAACCCGGATCCTTTGGCAGCCAGTGCTCTTAACTGCTGAGCCACCTCTCCAGCCCCATCTCACCCCTTTTTTTGGAGACAAGAATCTCACTATGCAAACAAGACTGACCTTAAACTTAGAGATCTCCCTGCCCCTGCCCCTGCCCCTGCCCCTGCCTCTGCCTCTGCCTCCGAGTGCTAGGATTAAAAGTGTGCACCCCCATGCCTGGACAGAATATTTTTTTTAAAGGATATAGCTTTACTAAGGTCCAGCTGTACTGTTCCAGTAGGATCTTCCAGGAAAAACTTCCCCTAAAATAGAATTAAATGAAATATGCTCACATTTGTATAAAAAAATGAGTACTATTATAAATTATTAACATACTACCTAGTGTGACAACAGGATATATTAGAGAGAAGTGGACCTGCAGATATGAGTAATTCCTAGTCCATACTTTTCTGCTTATTTATTGGCAACCTCAGACTAATCACTTACCTGAGACTCACAGATGTTAAGGAACAACTGCTGCAAACCACAGGCAGTAAGAAGGACCAGGCTGGTTGCCACTCTGCCTCACCAGATGCCTTTGGCTAAGAGAATGACCAGGACCTCCAGGCCACCAGGATGTGGTCAGCAGCTTGCTTATTCAGAAACCCAGAGTCAGTTCAAGCAGAGGTCACTAGGGGTCTACCTGGGGGCTATGCAAATCAACACCTGGACAGTCCTTCCCACTAACACCGCAGAACCCGGACACAGGTGACAAGGCTATCGCTGGTTATGTTTTCTGTGAAAAACACGTTCCTGTGTTTTCTATGAAAAAGCATTACCGCAGCAACGCATCGCCAACTCTAGTCCAAAAATAAGAGACAAAGCTCGTCAAACTTAACTTACCTCCTTCAGCTGGGTTATCATCCCAAGGACAATCACGTCACCAACTTTGCTTGTGCTGCCCAATAAAGTTTCTATAGTTTTAAGCTAAAATAAAACAGAATAAAAACTTAAAGACTAAAAGCATATTCTAATTCTCTTAAAAATAAGTGTTGAATACATAGTATACTATATACAGGTGCTTTAGAGTAGAAAGATTAATCAGCAAGTTTAATGTTAGCCTACGAAAAGCTAAACTGACAAATGTATATGAGCAGAAATGTAGACAGGACAAGCTTGGGAGCTCATGGCTAAGGAGGGAGGAATGCTGTGTGAAGAGCCAGCCTGTGAGGTGCAGGACAGCCAGGACAACTCTGTTAGTGTTTCCTCTTTGTGTGCCACCACTGAACATTAATTTTTGTTAGTTTCAGTTTTTTGAAACAGAAGTCCCATGAAGGCCAGGCCAGCTTTGGACTGAATACAGCCCTGAAGATGAGCTTGAATTCCCACTCTCCTGCCTCCACCTATGTGCTGGGATCACAGGTCCACACCACCACACTCCCAAGCAGTAGTCTGAACATTATCCAGTATTACTGTTCCAGTCTCTGTCTACCAAGGCAGAGAATCTAACAAACACTAAATAGGAGGGGTCCCTTTAAAATCCATTCAGAGGCTCAGGAAAACGGGGAGGCACAGGCAGAAGCAGCAAGGGCTATCCCTAAGTGGGGTTCCAAGTGCTAGAGAAGACAGAGCCACAGACAGACTGACAGTGGCCAGGCAGACTGCTGGAGCTAAAAGGACAGTGCTGGGAATCACCTTCCAAACTATGAAAGCAGACGTCTCTATCTCCTCCATTCAAGTTACAAAAACTCTGGGCCATCTGCGTTCTCACAGTCATCGATTGCTTCTTCAGTACATGGGTGAGGGTGTGGTGGTATTGAAACCAATGTAACTTTAAGTTTTCCTTATAATGGATATGGCAGCATATATTAGTCCAACAGGTCTGTGCTGTACGGTGACCAAGAGAAGGACAGACAACAACTGGTATTCTGAGCGAGGCACAAAGGATAAGAAGAAGCTGCTCAGAAAGCTGTGCAGGACTTGGTCCTGTAGGTGTTTCCCTGGTTCCAGACACCAAAGATGGAGCATTAGCATCTGCAGAAGAGCTACAGAGTCCACAACAGTAGGCATGGCCTCTCCAGCAGCTGTCATGTAGCTGTGCCTACAAACCAGCTAAATGGGCACACAGGTTATTTTCACTTAAAAGTTGATGAATTAACCAGGTATGGTGGTGCATTCTTTAATAACAGCATTGAGAGGCAGAGGTGTGTGTGTGTGTGTGTGTGTGTGTGTGTGTGTGTGTGTGTGTGTGTGTGTTTGGGCCAACTTGTCTATATAGCAAGTTCCAGGCCAGCCAGGGTACATACTGAGATCTTGCCTCAAGCAAAAATGAAAAAAAAAAAAAAAAGGTTATTTATTTTTTTGAAGGAATTAAAAGTAGCCAAGCAGGCAGGATGGCTCACCGGGAAAGCACTGCCACCAAACATAATGACCTGAGTTCAATGTCCAGGTCCTACCCACATGTTGGAACAAAGAAGCAATGCTAACTTCCACCTGTGTCACATCACATGAATATACACTACAGTAAGTGCACAAAAGAGCAGCACTGAATATTACACTTGTAGTAGTAGATACAGCCCCTCATTAATTAAGACAACATCCAAACCTGGAATTTGCTCCCACTTTCTTCAGGGTGTGAGCCTATCACCGGAGGAGTGAACAATTCATGTCTGTGTGTCCTCTGGAACAAAGAGATACTTATGAATTACTGAGCTAGACATTTAAAAGAAAGATTCATTATTACACAGAAGACAAACACTGTCTCTAAGCTCTTACAGTTGCTTATTCTCAACACATTTGAAAACCAGTATCAATAAAGCAGTATGCAAATCTTTGGCAATCCCTCCACTGCAAACCCAGGGCCCAGCTCCAACTCAGCGACTCTGTCTACCACTGAGCTAAATGCCCAACCCCTACAGCAACGTTTCAAACAAGAAGCATTTAAAAACCTCAGCACAGAGGTGAGAGAGAAAAGCCACCATAAAACACAGCATTGTAGGGGTGGCTATACACCAGCCCAGAGAGATCATTTAACAAGACCCAAATGATAGTACACAGTAAGGAAGAGGTGAGGCAAGACACTTCAGGCCAAGAAATGGGGGTGTCTGAGGGAAGGAGGCTAGGAATAAAGGAATATATTAGTCAATTCTCTCATCTAAGCCTACAACCCTGCCTGCAAAAAGGAGCTTAAGGGAGGCAGGGTTTTACTAGGCTCGCAGTCGAGAGCCACAGTCCATACTAACCATAAAGAAATACAGAAGGAATGCCGGGCTCAGCGTTTGCTTTGTAATTGATCCACTGGCTGGTGCTGCCCACACTGGAGTTGGGAGGGTGGTAAATCCCTTCATGGCCCCAGAAGTGCCCTCACAAACACACTCAGCAGTATTTTTTTTTTTTTTTTTTTTTTTTTTAATATTTTTTGTTTTGTCTTTAAAGATTTATTTATTTATATGTAAGTACACTGTAGCCTGTCTTCAGATACTCCAGAAGAGGGAGTCAGATCTTGTTACGGGTGGTTGTGATCCACCATGTGGTTGCTGGGATTTGAACTCCGGACCTTCGGAAGAGCAGTCGGGTGCTCTTACCCACTGAACTATCTCACCAGCCCCTCAGCAGTATTCTTAAGCATGCCTTGCTCCAGTCAGACTCAGAATCAAAAGTAACCACCAGTCTACAGCCAAGCCACTCGGAAAGCACCCAGTCTTGTCAAGACTACCGACCGCCCTATACAAAGTTTAGTGTGAGTGTGCACAAGGTGGACTGTTAGCTGAGGCACAGCATCCACTCAGGAATTGTCCACCCCCTCCCATCACTCATGAACTCTGGGCAGGCGGATGCCCCTTCCCCGCTCTGAAGACAGCCCAGGCCTGAAAAATGAAAGCAGAGACATGGACTAACACAGGGTGAGCAAGTGAGAGAGGTTCAAGCCTTCTGCCAGGACCACAGGACAAGAGGACTCTTTCTGACTGCTGCCATGGCTACTAGTGGCCATTTCTGTCACTCCATAAGAACTTATTACAGAGGATAATCCCTTTTGCAAAAGAGGTGCACTACAACTTAAACCTGGCAACACAACAGGGCCAACATGGTTCCTTTCTTTTTGTCCCCGATGCAGGTGGTGACAGGGTTTAATAAAAGGATTTAAAAAAAAAAAAAAAAGCAGAGATAGAGAAAAGTCAGATGCTTTGTGATGTTCACTGACTGAGCACCCGGATCCAGCCAGGCTTAAAACCAGCCCTCTAGTCTTCCTGGTAATTCAGGCCAAACTAATATATTCCTTCTTTGGTTTAGTCACTTGGAGTTTTTCTCAATCTTAAACTGAAAAGACACCTACCGGAAGAGCTGGGGATGTGGCTCAGCTTGCAGAGAGCTTGCTGGCATGCACACAGCTCTGGGCTCCATCCCTCGCAGGGACTGCTGGCCATGGTGGCACATGCCAGTAATCCCAGCACTCCAGAGGCAGAGCAGGCGGATCAAACGTTCAAGGTCACCCTACATAGTGAGTCTGGGGCTAGCCCAAGAAGCAAGAGACCGTCTGAAAATAAATCTGAAGTCCAATAATGACAGACTTAAATTGTTACAATGAAGATGTGAGTGGTCTTCCGTTCACCTCTATCTCACAACTAAGGAACGCAAAAGGCAGGGCTGAGTGACTCACTCAAAACACGGTAGACCGAAATCTACGAGGAGGACCTGGGAATGGCTATACATGCCTCAAATATCAGTACTCGGGACTGGGGCAGGAAGATCTGGAATTGGTCTATGTGAACTTAGGGCCAACGATACTTACACAAGCAACAACACGCCTCAGACATGAGAGGGAGAGAAAGAGCGACTGACAGCTGATAACGTCTCTGTAAAGAACATGGAGGCAAATGTTGCAGAGTAAAAACAAACAGGAACCTGCGGCAGGCAGAGGGGTGCACGGGATGAAGGCAGGTCGGCTGGAGTAAGCTACAAGGAAGGTACACACTGCATCCAACTGGAGACCGAGAGAGGCTGCAAGCGGCATGACACTTCACGGTCGTGGGTTGGCAGCAGAATGAACACTTGTGAAAATGGCTGTACTCATGGATGGACAAGAACCCTGAGGACTTTTGTGATCCCTCGGACCTGTTCCCTCTGGAATACCTTAAGGCCTACTTGAGTGTGCACATGCCANACTCTGATCTCATTATCCGTGTCAATAGGCTCCTGACCCAGTTGCAGGAAGAACAGGCCAAGGATGAGGAAGACTCAGATCTGGAGAGACACACATTCTTAGACCCAGAGCTTAAATATTGTGTATCTGCAGGGAAACCAGACTCTCTGGAGCTAGATCCATCTTTATCATCAGAGCTGGAGAGCACAGAAACTCCCANTTTCTGTGACACGCACATAGTTGCAGCCAGATGTGGCAGCAGCAGTCCTGCCAACACACCTGCTGGCAGCTGTGGAACCTGTGTCTCAGCATGCCTGTAGATACAGTGCACCTCTCAGTTATCGCCTGCTTGCTACAGTGGGCTTACTGATTTAGAGAATGGCCCTGTCACCTCTGGTCATCTATTTGAGTCTGTCCTGTATCTGAGCTGCTGCTCCAGCCCCTCAGAACCAGCTCCTGATTTCAGTCCAGCAGCAGTTCCAGCCCCACAGCCAGCCTTCCCCTCCCCTGAAAAATAGCCATTCTACTCTTTGTTTATCTTTCAATGTTGTGTTTATTTTAAGTATTGGTTTTAATAAATTGTTAGTGTTTATAAAAAAAAAAAAAAAAAAAAAGAAAATGGCTGTACTACCAAACAACAACCTGTGCATTCAATACAATCCCATCAAAATTCCAATGGCATTCTGGATAGAAACAGAAACAAACCAACCAAAATAAAACCTGCAATTCTTAAGAAAGCGCAAAAGCGGGCTGGTGAGATGGCTCAGTAGGTAAGAGCACCCGACTGCTCTTCTGAAGGTCCAGAGTTCAAATCCCAGCAACCACATGGTGGCTTACAACCATCCGTAACAAGATCTGACGCCCTCTTCTGGAGTGTCTGAAGACAGCTACAGTGTACTTACATATAATAAATAAATAAATCTTTAAAAAAAAAAGAAAGCGCAAAAGCCCTGAATAGCAAAAGCAATCCTGAGCGAGAACAATACCTGACTTCAAGCTATGCTACAGTAACAAAACCTGTATGGTGCTGGGACAAAACCAGACATGTCAACCGTGGACCAGAACCTAGGACCCAGAAATCAATCCATGAGGTCACAGCCACAAATTTTCAAAAGGTGCCAGAAATACACCTTGAAAAAATGAGAACCTCTCTGACAGCCGAACGGTGCTGGGAACCCGGGTATCCACACACAGAATGAAACCTGCTTTGTCTGTCTCATCCTGTCCAAGTCAGTTCACAAGGAGTCAAAGACCTTCCTTCATCTAAGAAATGGACCTTTGAAACTACTACGAGGAAACAGAAAAAAAAAAAAAACACTTCAAGACACAGAGTCGACAACTTTCTGGACAGGATGCCAATAGTTGAGGATACAATAACCAGATCCAAGAAATGGGACTGTGGCAAAATAAAAGGTGTGGGAGACAGCTGGTGTTAAGTAGAAGGGGACCCACATTTCCCAGCAACTACATAGGTACTGAGGTTTGGTTTTGTTATGTAATATAATGCTAAGACTAGCCCCCAAGATCTGGCTGCCCCCAGGGACAAGGAGATTCTCATATAGACCCAAGTGATGCTACATAATTTTGCCCCAAGTTATCCCTGATTGGTGAATAAAGATGCTGACAGCCTATAGCTGGGCAGAAGAGAAATAGGCAGAGCTTTGGTTCCCAGGCTTGGGGTCTGAGCAGAGACCATGAAGAGAAAAAGGGAGAAGGTGGAGAGAGAAGACGCCATGGAGTAGGTGAGTCATGAAAACATGGCCATGAGGACTGACCAATTGGAGTTAAGAGTGGCCCAGAGGGAACATGGCAAGTTATAACTCAGGGTTATTGATGGGGAAGTAGACTCTAATAGCTTAGAGGGTAGATATCTGCCCAGCTCTACTGCTTTAAGGCTTATTATAAATATAAAAGCTGTGTGTCTTTTATCTGGGAACTGAATAATCAAAGGCAGAGTAAAGAACACTGATTGAGATGAAATATTTAGCCAGGCGTGGTGGCGCACACCTTTAATCCCAGCACTTGGGAGGCAGAGGCAGGCGGATTTCTGAGTTCGAGGCCAGCCTGGCCTACAAAGTGAGTTCCAGGACAGCCAGGGCTATACAGAGAAACCCTGTCTCGAAAAACCAAAAAAAAAAAAAAAAAAAAAAGGAAGAGAGATGAAATATTTACTACAATGCACAGGTGGCAGGTGGCTTACAGCTTCCGCCAACACCTTCTCCAGAGGATCTGACACCCTCTCCTGGCCTCTGAGAATATCTGCATGCATGTGGCAGACACCCACAGAGAGACACACACATACACAAATAAAAATCTTTTTAAAAAGAAAACCAATTTTAGCAATAATGCCAGCTAGGAGGAGGGGATGCACAGACCCTCCTTATGCATTGTGGGCAAGAATATCACTCCAGCAACAGGAATCAGCATGGAGGCTTTGACAAAGAATAAACCAGAACAGGCTGGCTTGCCTCAGTGTGAGATAAGGCTGCGCTTGATCCACAGACAGACAGACAGACAGACAGGACACGCACGCATCATGTGACCATGCTGCCTGAGGCCTGGTATACACTGGAAGGCAGCAAAGCCAACAGACACACACAATGGAATATTATTCAGCAAAGCCAACAGACACACACAATGGAATATTATTCAGTCACAAAGGACAAACTCATTCTCAGGAGCATGGACAGGGCTGGAGAGCATCCCACGTCAGCCCGGAAGGGACGAATCACTCACTGTATGTTCGCTCTCACGCTCAGAAAGACATGAAAGTACACAAGGGATCATGAAGGAGACGACAAGAGAGTGATTGACAGAAGAGAAATGTGAACAAAGTACAAGTCATCATGAAACCCAACATTCTGCACAATAATAAAAAAGGAAAGCTTCAAAATGATAGAGGGCTTCAGAGGGGTCTTCCAGAACCGGGAATTTCATAGCGGGTTTCTGGACTCGGAAGGACAGCCAACAGTAGAAGCAAAGTGACAGAAACAAAAGAACGAACAGCTTCCGATCGCCTCCAGCCGAACAGGAGCAAAGTACAGGTGAGGCCGAAAGCACGCGATGGGAGATCAACCACCAGGCCTAACTCTTCTACCCCACAGCAGCAGCCGTCCACAAAAAGATGCCCACGCAAAACCAGGCCAGGGTCAGAGCTGCAGCTCAGGGTGACCGCGCATGACAGAAGCTGCTGAGAACAGGCGTCCTCAGACCGCCTGCGCTCCTGCCACACGCCACCATCTCACAGCTCCGGATCTTCAGCCACTGCAGATGCCTCCTCAGCCCTCCTCAGCCGTTCTCCAGATCGCTGCCCTCTGCCCCTGATCTGCATCATTTTGACACAGGGTCTCATTAAGTTGCCCAGGCTACTACTGAATTCACTCTACAGTTTGCATAGCCTTCAAACTTGTAATCCTCCTGCTTCAGCCTCCTGCGTAGCTGGCACTGCAGGCGACTCACTCCCACGCTACCCTTGCTTGTCCACTATTTCCTGTCCAGAGTCCTTTCCCCCTTGCTGTGTTCTCGTTCACACTTACCACGTGTCTACAAGGACCATATGACATGCCGGGGTGTCCCTCACCCCCTCCCTGGTTCTTCTATTGAATACATTGTCTGTGCATCTTTTATATATAACAAACTACTCCCTTGCTTGGAGGGAAGGGCTTTGGACAGATTAGACAGACGGAGTCTGAATCCTATCCCAACGCTCTACGAGTGACCTCTGGGAAAGTCATGAAACCTCTCTAGCCTTCAGACTCCTCACCTGTAAAGCAGGGTCGAGCATTCAGGAGTCTGTTCGTGCTAGTGGACTAATGAGGGAAATAATGCATGCAAGGTGCCAAACAATGCCTGGCACCTCAACAGCAAGGGTCAAGTTCTGGCCACGCTCTTTAATATCATTAAAGGGAAAGGTACTTTGTACCTCTGTGCTCTCAATGGGGTGTCAGGTGCAGATCCCGTGAGCAGTCTACAGAAGGACCTTCCTTCCCTCCTTCCTTCCTTCCTTCCTTCCTTCCTCCCCCTCCTCTATCTCCTTCTCCTCCTCTTCCTCCTCCTCCTCTTTCTTCTTCTTCTTCTTCTTCTTCTTCTTCTTCTTCTTCTTCTTCTTCTTCTTCTTCTTCTTCTTCTTTCTCTCTCTCTCTCTCTCTCTCTCTC
>NC_034596.1:64741827-64757389 GCF_900095145.1 Mus pahari
TCTCTCTCTCTCTCTCTCTCTCTCTCTCTCTCTCTCAGACAGGGTCCTACTCCTGCCTCTGCGATCTCAAGTATTGGGATAATTGGCAGGAGCCACCAAACCCAGCCTTGAATGGCCAACTTTAATATACAAAAGTGAATCCTTTAAATACCCTTGAGATTTCTTAAAACTTTTTCCTCCCCAATTTCCTGATGTTCTCCCATCCCCAACTTACCTGGTGTAAAATGGTATAGCGCTCAAGATACAGCTCGGCTTTGTCTCTTGCTGTTCCAAATAAGGTTGGTGCAGCATGATTAGTCATTGATAGGCTAGAAAAAAGGAATGCCATTAAAAAGACTATGTATGGGGCTGGTGAGATGGCTCAGCGGTTAAGTGCACCCAACTGCTCTTCCAAAGGTCCTGAGTTCAAATCCCAGCAACCACATGGTGGCTCACAACCATCCGTAACAAGATCTGGCACCGTCTTCTGGAGTATCTGAAGACAGCTACAGTGTACTTACATATAATAAATAAATAAATCTTTTAAAAAAAAAAAGACTATATATATATATATAAAACACAAAGGTCAGCCCATTGAAATTAACTATTTAATCAATAAATAAAGCGGATAAGTACACTTGTTGCTCTTACAGAGGTCCTGAGTTCAATTCCCGGGACTCATATGGTAGCTAAAAACAGTCTGTAATTCCAACTCCAGGGGATCCAGCACCCTCTTCTGAACTCCAGGAACACCAGGCACGCACACAGTATACACCCAAACATGTAGGCAAACACTCATACACAAAATAAATCTTAAAAATCATTTAATATCAATAAATGATACATGGTATACTTACGGAAGAAATTTTTTTCTTTCTGAATTATATATAAAATGTGGAATATCAAAAGCTCCAATGATATTGAAAACATGTTCCCTGAAAAACAACCCAGAAAACACAGTTCTGAGCTTTAAACTCAAATATTATAAGCATAATTTACATTATCTTTTGCATATAATACCTTGCATATTTTCCTCAAGCCATGTATCACTTTTTTTACTGTGTCACAAATAATAAGAGGATAAATTTTTTTAGCTTGATATTCTACTTTTAAGAGATACGAAAAAAGCTGGGCGTGGTGGCACATGCCTTTAATCCCAGCACTTGGGAGGCAGAGGCAGGCGAATTTCTGAGTTTGAGGCCAGCATGGTCTACAAAATGAGTTCCAGGACAGCCAAGGCTACACAGAGAAACCCTGTCTCAAAAAAACCAAAAAAAAAAAAAAAACACGAAAAAGCCAGGAGTGATGGTGCCACCCCCCACCACCAACCCCCCACACCTATCTCCCACACCCCACAGTCACCCTCCCACCCCACCCCGACTCCCACACTCCTTGCACTAGGAAGGCAGAAACAGGAAAATCAAAATCCCAGGGCCAGGCTAGCCTGTCTCGAACAACCAACCAGTCAATTATACTTTTGATGTTCAATTTAATTCATCCACTGCACACAGACCATTAAATCAGATTGACTAGAAACACACTACATCAGTAATATACAAATATTATAATCTCACTAGAAAAAAAATAATGAAGACAAATCATTTAATAATGAGATTTATAACGTGGGCTGTCACTCAAAGTGAAACAAGCAACGACAACCTCTAGTGGAGAACTGCTGACCACGAGTTGTGTTCCCATGAGAATGAGCACTTAGTAACCCCTCCACAGATGTCCCGTTTACCCACATACATAGTCTCATCAACAGACTGACTGCACTCCTGCACAGCTGCTTCAACGACAGATCGTTCAATCATGTTCGAGGACACTAAAAAAGGAAGTTCAAAATTAAAATGTAAAACAGACATGAAGACTCAGGTATGGGAGCTCCCACCTAGAAGTCCAGCAGTTGGAATTGGGAGGCAGGAGAATCAGGAGTTCAAGGCTGTCCTGGGCTACATAGGGAATCTGAGGCCAACCTGAGCTACATGAAACCTTGTCCCAAATCAAGGCATAAAAATTAGTTCTTTGGGGGGCTGGTGAGATGGCTCAGCGGGTAAGAGCACCGACTGCTCTTCCAAAAGGTCCCAAGTTCAAATCCCAGCAACCANATGGTGGCTCATAACCATCCTTAACAAGATCTGACGCCCTCTTCTGGAGTGTCTGAAGTCAACTACAGTGTACTTACATATAATAAATAAATAAATCTTAAAAAAAAAATTAGTTCTTTGGTTGGATATAGTAGCACGCAGCAGTAATCCCAGCACTTTTAAGACACCTCCCGCCTCCTCTTTCTCTCATGTTCTAAGTTAGCCTGGGTTATAGAGCTATATTCTATCCAAAACAAACAAAATAAAAATAACAAATAGAAAGATGGTCCAGTATATAAAAGCACCTGTTCTATTCTTTTTTTTTTTTTTTAGGTAGGGTTTCAATATATAGTCTCAGCTGGCTTCAAACTCTTAGACCAGGCTGGCCTCAAACTCAGAGATCTACCTGCCTCTGCCTCTGCGTCTGCCTCTCTGCCTCTGCCTCTGCCCCTGCTAGGATTAAAGGTGTGCACCACCACACCAGACAAAAACAAGCATCTTTATTTGTATAGCACTTCTGAAAATACACAAAAACCAACTATAGGATTGTATAGGTCAAGTATCTTATTCAAAAACATTTGACACCAGAAGAGTTTGGGTTTTGGACTTTTTGCAGATTTTAGAATAATTGTATTCTATACATAAATGAGATTTCTTGGGAATGGGACCTTAAGTCCAAATATGAAATTCTGTTTCTAAACTATTTATTTGTTTATTTATTGTTCATGTGTATTTATGTGTGCCAGCATAAATTTATGTGCACAGCATGCATGAAGGAGCCCACAGAAGCCAGAAGCAAACATGGGATCCCCTAGAACCGAGTTCCAGGAGGTTATGAGCCAGCACGTGGGTGCTAAGAACTGAGTCTGGGTCCTCTGCAAGGACAGTAAGTGCTCTTAAACACTGAGCCACCTCTCCAGCTGCAGGAATGTCTTTCCTATGCCCTTTGATGGACTTTTAAAAACAGGGCCTCTGTATATAGTTCAGGCTGGCCTCCTGAGTGACAGAAGCGCAAATACTTGCTGAACACCTGGCTTTTTATGCTTTATGTACATCTTCCACCCAGCCTTAAGGAAGGTACTTGTCTACAATACTGTGACTCATCATAGGAGGTCAAGTGAGAAATTTTCTACTTGTGACACTCTCTTTGACACTCAAGATTTAGGAGCATTTCTGATTCTGGATTTTCAGATTTAGATTAAACCTGTATATGGAAACTATTAGGTCAGAAAAATCATAAAGGCCATGTGTCAATACCTTATTTTCCCATGGTCAAATACAGTCATAATCCCTTAATATATGAGTCTCTGCTTTCTAAAGATTATTTAGTGACATAAACTCAGTTAGATTCAGTGAGGTTGGAGGAATGTAACTTACTGGAAACCACTGTGTTTCACTGTAATGGTAGAAAAAGAATATAAATGACAGCTTTCTTTCACTGCAGACTTGGTAAATGTACCACACCGTCTTTACAAACTTTATTCCATTAGACAGGTGCTTCATGGCACTCAGATCAATATACCTGCTTTTTCTGTTTGTTTGTTTGTTTGGTTGATTGGTTGGTTGGTTGGTTTGGGTTTATTGAAATGGTCTCACTGTGGAGCCCTGGCTGGCCTGGAACTCACTATGTAGACCAGGTTAGGCTCAAACTCAGAGAGATCTGCCACCTCTGCCTCCCCAGTGCAAGGATTAGGGTATGCTACCACACCAGCAGTATACCCAGTTCTTATTGATGAGGAGGGCAACTTTGAGTATCAGCCTAAGAACACAGCTAAACAGGCTGGAAAGCAACACAAACTCAGGCGTGATTGGAAAAGTGTGTACCCTTAGTCACTGTCTTCAGGCAAAATACCATATGCCATTTGGAATTAATATACAATGATTAATAATAATCATGATTTCCTAAATGTTCACTGTAAAGGAATTTATAAAGAGTGTGTTTAAAAATCCCACCTTTAGGAGTGAACGGAGAACTAGTTCTCCTCTGAATCATGGACCACATGACTTTTAGCATCACTGAAGATGCTAGCTAGCATCCATACCACATATCAGAGTGGGCTAAGACTCCTATTCTGTTGGCGGTAGAAACACTGGTTCATTTCTCCTTGTTAGGCCAGTGCCTGTGGTGGCAGATGAAGTATTTAACTGGCAGAACAGGAGATTTAGGCCTTCTTACTTTTCTCTTATTCCCCCAAACACTTGAGAGTATCTAACTTGACAAGACAGTCACAGGTTTAAAGAGCAAAACAAGACACCATTAGGGATCAGATCAGGGCCAATGGGGGTAAAAGCACTTGCCACAAAATTCTGGTGACACGAGTTTGATCTTCAGACCCACATGGTAGAAGGAGAGAGAGAACCTGCTCCAAATTTGTCCTCTGACCTCCACATATGTACTGTGGCATAAGTGTATACACACAAGCAAAATAATAATAATAATAATCAGTAACAGCAACACAATTCTTTAAAGGGCAAGATCAAATTCAATAGATAGAAAAGATGCTGTGGTAACTCCACCTCTCCAGGAGACTGGGAACTACAAAAGGAACAGAATATCCTGAGGTCACAACTCAACTAACCCTTTGGGAAAAGACACTACTGTGTGACTTTCTCAGAACTCTGGACTATGTCAATAACGGAGCCTCAGTATCCTTTTAAATGTAAATCAGAGGGCACAAAGCTACAACAATTTAAGCATCATCAGAGAGTGTTTCTTACAGGGCTGCTTCTCAACTGTATCGATGATCTTTCCCAGGATCTCCTCTAGCTCCAATTCCGTGACAGACTGCAGAGCTTCAGTCAGATACTTGGTGGCTTCACTAGTGAAAGAAAGAGAAGATGAGACCAAGAATTTCTCAGGGGTGGAAGGGGAGGCAGAGGGTGGGGTGGGGGTAAACTTTTATTTAAATCTTATAAAACTCAAGCTTTATAAAAAGCTAACATAACAGAAAACTCATTTCTCCCTCTAAAGCCTCAAGTATCCCTCTAAAGTATCAAGGCTTGAAACAGTTAATTAAAAGAATAAGTGAACAAGTAAAATAAATCCCCGAAGCAGACCTTGGTAAAACACCTTTTAAAAAATCTACATGAGCTGGGTACACTGGACATGTGAGATGACCCTGTCCTGACTGGAGTGTATGAGACTCAAAGTTGAAACTCTGATTTAAGTTTTTGTTTGTTTTTCTAGACAGGAGTTTCTCTGCTTAGCCCTGGCTGGCCTGGAACTCACAGAGATTCACCTGCCTCTACCTCCAGAGTGCTGGGATTAAAGTTGTGCTGGATTCCTGGCCCACAGTGAATGCAGGCATGAGTGCCATTGAGTCTCTAAATCACAGGGTAACCTGTTACACAGCATTAGATTAACATTGTCTTCCCACAGGAAAGTCCCATGGCGTTTAATTCCACACACGGTGCTCTGAAGCTAAAAGACTTGGGTGTATATCTCAATGAATCAATTACTGAGCTTCCAACAGCTTTATAATAGTACATTTTAAGTAAAAGGAAAAGCTATTTGCTCAATTAGTCCTCTCTTCAAATGTCAGGGATTAACCAAATTAAATTCATCATTTTCTCCCCGGTTATTTATACCCAGGTTGACCTTTGGACACTACTGGGCAAAACGTAAAGCTAAAAGGTTCATAAAGTTCACAGTTATGAAAACAACATTCAAACGCTGACTCAGAAGGCTATACGGATCTCAGCAGGTGTTTAAACGGAAAATGTGTTATAAAATGTAAATTGTAATAAGAGATTTCTTGGATAAATTCATTTTTAAAGACTAAAAAGACACACTATAGCCAGGAAAATCTCCTTTGGGGGCAAATTGTAAACTAGGAAATCTAAGAAACTAAACTAAAGACTCGTTTAAAAATCTATCCAAATTTTACTTCTCCAGGCAATAACGCGAATCCCACACAGAGACGGGTTTGGGAGACTCATACTCTACAATATAAATCGCCAACAGACACGCATGTGGATTCAGGTCTCTCCTGCTTTGACCCGACTCTCTGGACCTTCCAGAGGTAACACTGTTAAGGATTCGCATCCTGCAGAGACCGGGACCTCGGCAGATCCGAAGCCAGCACGCCCCCAACTTCCCGGGCTCAGTTCGGCGTCAGCGCGCAGCTCCGCCCAGCCTGGAAGTACCGTTCGCACCAGGCGCCAGGGTCGCGGAAACCCAGGTAGGCTCTGCAGCCTCGAATGCACCAGAGCGACCTCGCCTCTTACGACAGAAGGTTCTAGATAGGGCATTGCGGCGGGACAGGTTGCCCCGAGACTCACCTCCTGAGCAGCAAGCCCCGCAGCTTGAAAGCTGAGACCGTGCGGCTCCGCAGCCGCTCCGGCGCCATGTTCGCGATTTGGCGCCACCGCCGAAGCCCCGCCCTCCCCTGGAATGGACACACCCCTTGTCCCGCCCTCATATTCTTGGTCTGGTGAAATGGTTTTTTTTTTTTTTTTTTTAAATGGATTTTTTTTTATCCCTGCTAACTGCAGGGCCTCTGGGAATCTCAGACCTTGCCTAGGGAGTGAAGTAGGAGTGGTCTGCGTGGGAACAAGCTTCCTTTATCCCAAATGCATTTTCTGAACACTCAGCCCCCCCACACTCAGCTACCCTCTTCTACTCTGACTCTACCCAAGCTTCTTACACCCAGAGCCTTCCTTCCAGGACTATGAGAGTTGTAGAGCAGCCTTGTTTCCCAGTTCTTCACAGGCTCTGGAAATACTGTGTTTTCACCGTTTTCGATCACTCCGACCACAGTTTTAGTTGAGGGCCTCTCCACGATCTGCTGCCATCATTTAGCAGTGCCCCACTTTTTTCATGACAGACCTTTTTTTTTTTTTTTTTTAACTAGTGGAGTAACAAACTCAAGATTATAAATGGTTGGCTTGAGGTGAATTGTCAGGGCGGTGGAGCCGCACTTGAATTGTTATTCTGAGTCCTACAAGCAGACTCAGTAGAGAACATTTTAAAATGTTCCTTTTTGCTGAGTGTGATGGCACATGCCTTTAATCCAAGAACTCAGAAGGCAGAGGCAGAGGGGTGTCTGAACACCTGGTCAACTTGTTCTAGAGAGTGAGTTCCAGGCCAGACAATGGATCACAGTGAGACCTTATATAAAAAATCCATCCATCCATACACACAGACAGACACACACACACAAACATAACTTGTTCTGGTGAGATGAATAAACAACTGACTGTTTATAAGTAAGCATGCAACTTTACAGGACACAGGAAGCTCTGGGCATAGGGTCACAGATCTGTAATCCCAGCACTCAGAAGGGGGAGGTGCAAGGATCAGGAGGTAAAGGCCGTCTTTGATGTCACAGCAAGTTCAAAGCAAGCCTAAGACACCTGAGGCTTAGTGGGAGGGGAGAGGCCAATAAGCAAAAAACTTGATTTCTACATAGATATAAGCAATTATCTCTGGGGAGTATAGTTAAGATCTTTTTGTTAAGTGAAACAGTAAAAAAGAAAACATATGTATATTTGCTTGATTTTACATTTCAAAACTTTTGAAAAGTTAAACTAGACAAAAAAGAGAGATCCCAGCTGTGGTGGTTTGAATAAAAATGTCCCCCATAGGCTCTGGTGTGTAAACACTTGGTTCCCAGTTGGTGGCGCTGTTTGGAGCGATTCATGTGGTGCAGCTGTGCTGGAGTAGGTGTGGTGGTTTAAGTATACTTAGCCCAGGGAGGGGCACTATTAGGAGGTGTGGCCTTGTGGGACTATAGGTGTGGCCTTATTGGAGGAAGTGTGTCACTGTGTGGGCGGGCAAGGAGACCCTTCTAGCTCCCTGGAAGCCAGTCTTCTACTTGTTTTCAGAACAAGATATAGAACCCTCAGCTCCTCCTGCACCATGCCTGCTTGCATGCTGCTATGCTCCTGCCTTGATAATAATGGACTGAACCTCTGAACCTGTAAGCCAGCCCCAATTAAATGTTGTCCTTATAAGAGTTGCCTCAGTCATGGTGTCTGTTCTCAGCAGTAAAACCCTGACTAAGACAGTAGGCTTTGAGATTGTGTAACATCCCCTACTTCCAGCTGTTTTTCTCTGCTTCCTGCTTGCATTTGAAGATAGGGGCTCTCAGCCTCCTGTTTCTGTCATGTGTTGCCATGACTCCAGAGGTAAAAGTGCTTGCCATGCAAGCCTGAGGACCTGAGTTCTAATCCCCAGAGCCTACATAATTCCAGATGTGGTGCTGAGAATCTTCAATCCCAGCATTCCTACAGCCTAATAGAAGATGGAGACAGCAGGAATTTTGGAAGCCCGTGGGTCAGCAACAGTAAACAACTAAGAGACCCTGTCTGAACTGAATCAAGGTGGAAGACAAGGACAGAAGCCAGTGTGTCCTCTGACCTCCACATGTATGCTGTAGTGGCACACACAACACACACACACACACACACACACACACTTAAAAAGATTAAACTTGGGGATTGGAGAGATGGCTTTGAGTTCAATTCCCAGCAACCACATGGAGGCTCACAACCATCTATAATGAGATCTGATGCCCTCTTCTGGTGTGTCTGAAGACAGCTACACTGTACTCATTATCATTAAATAAATAAATAAATAAATCTTTAAAAAAAAAAAGATTAAACTTGTCCTGGGTGGGGATTATGCCCGGCTCTCTCAGGAGTATACTATATGCATTTCTCCACTGCAAGGGAACATTCTGGGTGAGCATATTACTAGGACACACAGCACAGGAGAGCTGTACTGAGAGTGCAAACTGTGAAGGTGGTCCTAGGTGCTTAGGTGAGACAGGAGCCTGTAAAATTGCCTATCTTGATCTGGTCTATGAATGTCAAACAGTACAGACTGCCCAGGGGCTACAATGAAATCACAGAAACCTTTAAACAGAGAGATGGAGTAAAGGTGAATTACCCTTTCAAAAGCCTAGGGTAGGGGGTGGGGGAACTGTGAAAAGCCAAGATGACTTCTGGAGAGTGAGAGTGGATTTTAGAGAATTGAGCAAAGAAGAGACCATTGTACCCCATATTGTTCTTTTGACACAGTAGTTGGTACATGCTGGTATCTCTCTAGAGTGTGCTTGACCTTGTTAAGACCCTTTTCAGTAGTCCTTTAGCTTGTGGATCCCAAGGCCAATTCACATTCACTGGTATGAAGGACAGTTCACCTCCAGATACCTCCAAGGTCATCACCTTAGGAACAGTATAGACAGATTACCAAGGTACAGAGATGTCATGGTCACCCAGAACCTTGCTCTGTCATCATGCCTGTTTCCACTAAAAAGGTTTCATTATATCGATGAAGTGATGCAAAACATCAGAGTGTTTTACAGCTTTATAAAAGCATCTGAGAGGCTGGGTGGTGGCTCGGTTGATAAAGTGCCCACCCCACAAACACGAGGACCTGAGTTCCGATCTCTAGCACCCACATCAAAGTTGGACATGGTGGCATACCTGTAGTCTTAGCACTAGGGTGAGGCAGAGACAGATGGATTCTCGGAACTAGCCGGACACACTGACTAATGCACACACCCACCTGCATATTTGCCGGAGGCCAGCTCCGGCATTCTTGTTCTCTCCTGAAGATAGCTAAGGGGAAAGAGTGTTGGCAGGGGTGGGGACAAGACTTGGTCTTGCAAGATATAAGTGTTACTTTTATTATAATATGACGTTTATTTATCTTGATTCTAAGTTACTTTTGCAATGGTAGCTGACCCACTGTGTACTCAAATAAATAAATAAACCTTAAAAAAAAAATAAGAAATCATCTATTTGTCTATATAGCATCACTACAAAACAGTATATCTTCATTGATCTTCAGAAATCTGCTGAAAAGGGTGGGTTGATACTAGTAGTTGTTCTATCTATTTAATAATAGTAGGAAAAGCATATTAACAGCAGGAATCTTTCCTAAACTGCAGTCTCTTCAGCCTCTCCGAGAAGGGCTCATCCATCCTGCTTTCACAGTCCATGGTGAAACCATCTCAGGGAGATCGCCTGCCAGCTTTTAGCTTCTCCTAGCTGGCTCCTGGCACATGCTTGCCCATATACACTGTATACATACCAAGTTTCAAAAGTAATAATAAAGAGAAATAAATCTGAAAGACTAGACATTCATTATCTGTCTCTAGCTTTACAGGTTCATGAAGAGTAAAAACTCTTAATTCTTGTGACTAAGTTATCACTGAAGCTTCATATAGATAAGCCCAGTCAATATTCTGTCTTCTGTCCTTGCACCCACAGTAAATCACTGGTTCCCTTTTAAGACTTTTGCTTAAGGTACCTGTTGTACCTAGCAGTGAGGATGGGGATGGGTTGAATCCCAGCACTTTGAAGGGAGAGGCAGATGGATCTCTGTAGGTTCAATACCAACCAACTCTGTCTCAAAAACAAACCATACCAACAAAAACAGCTTGGAGCTGAAGAAATGGCTCAACAGAGTCAAACCCACATGGCAGTTCCCCAAACCCACATGGTAACTCACAATCATCTATCATTCCAGTTCTGGTCTCTATGGGCACTGCACATACATGATGCACATACATATGCACATACATACAGGCAAAACCATCTGTACACATGAAATAAATCTTTTAAAAAATTATGGAGGCCATGAACACTCAGGAGGCAGAAGCAGCTGGTGGGTCTCTGTGAGTTTGAGGCCAGTTTGATTATATAATGAATTCCAGGCAGCCAGAGTAACATAATAGAGAGACTCTGTCCCAAAAAACAAACAAACAAAAATAACAACAGCAAAAATCAAAGAAAACACAAAAACGAAAAAGAATAAAAAAGGAGACAGGAGATCCCTACTAGGTGCACAATTATAAAATTCTTGGAAGTATTATGGCCTAGTAAGATACCGGTGACTGTAAAACAGGTGCAGGTATTTGCAGAGCTTCTAAGCCATTGATATGTTGTCATTTTCCACTTCACCCAAGTTACCCATCCTTTTTTGTTTGTTTGTTTGTTTGTTTGAGACAGGGTTTCTCTGTATAGCCCTGGCTGTCCTGGAACTCACTCTGTAGACCAGGCTGGCCTCGAACTCAGAAATCCGCCTGCCTCTGCCTCCCAAGTGCTGGGATTAAAGGCGTGTGCCACCACGCCCGGCCTGTTACCCATCATTTTCTTTTTTAAGATTTATTTATTTACTATATGTAAGTACAATGTAGCTGTCTTCAGACACTCCAGAAGAGGGCGTCAGATCTTGTTACGCATGGTTGTGAGCCACCATGTGGTTGCTGGGATTTGAACTCTGGACCTTCGGAAGAACAGTCAGGTGCTCTTACCCACTGAGCCATCTCACCAGCCCCTACCCATCATTTTAATAACTTGATTTCTAAAAAGGGAGAGGGCACCATGGAGCTGGGATAGAAAGGCTTGAGAAGTTTTGATCAGGCTAACATCCTTGTTAAGCAAGCTAAATGGGTATGTGCCCCAAGACCTCAGTGACCCTTCATGTTAGAAGGTGCCAGAAGCTCAGAGGATGATGGTATCTGGAAGTTATGGCAAAAGCAATCGGAGATCGGAGCAACAAGCAAACAGTTCGAATGAGGCTTTAGTCCTGACTGTGGGAAGGGGAATAGCTGGCACACATTTCTAAAGCAGAATTGCTGGGTGTTTTCAAAGCACGGCAGCAGGTGAGTGCCATCGCATGTGCCTTGGTATTATATTAGTAAAGACAGATTCCCAGAGTACAAGACGAACTGAAGACCTAGGTCTCTTTCTGGATCTAGAAACTCTGCGAATGCATATTCACAACAGTGAGGTGTGGCGTCTGTAATCCTGCCACGGATGCTATGAGGCTTTATGCTGGGTCCTCTGAAGCCAGTGTGCATCCATCAGTAACTGAGTCAACAGCCAAGCCAGGAAGAGACCTTCCTTACCCCTGTTAATGCCTGGTCCATGAATGACAACAGCAGAGGGTACCAGACACCCCCCCAAAAAAAAAAAACAAAAACCAAACAAACAAACAAAAAAAACGTGTGGCTGGAGCTAAAGAAGCCAGTCGGCTAAGAGTACTGCTGTGTCTTAGTCACTGTGAAGAGACACCATGACTAGAGCAACTCTTATATAAGAAAGCATGTTGGGCAGCGGTGGCGCACGCCTTTAATCCCAGCACTCGGGAGGCAGAGGCAGGCAGATTTCTGAGTTCGAGGCCAGCCTGGTCTACAGAGTGAGTTCCAGGTCAGCCAGGGCTATACAGAGAAACCCTGTCTTGAAAAACCAAAAAGAAAAAAGAGAAAAAGAAAAAACGAAAACATCTAACTGGGAACTTGCTTACAGTTTTTGGGTGTTAGTCAATGGTTATCATTCAGGAAGCAGACAGGCATGACGCTGGAGCAGTAGCTGAGAGCTTTGCATGCTGGTCTGCAAACAGAAGGCAGACAGTGACACTGGACCTGGTGTGGGTCATGCTTCCTTATTCTTTCCACACAGTTCAACAGGAGACTAGGAACTCAAATATAAGAACATATGGGGCCCATTCTCACTCAAACCACCATATATGGACATGGACATTGTTCGTGAAACTTGGCCTTAGAGAATCTATTCTGGCATATTCGGAGATATATTCAGAGAGAAAAGAGAAAATTGATAAGTTCTACCATGGGGACGACAGATATGGAAAAAAATATGTTACTGGTGTCAAAATCCTGGTATCTTTTTTTTTTTTTTTTTTTTTGGTTTTTCAAGACAGGGTTTCTCTGTGTAGCCCTGGCTGTCCTGGAACTCACTCTGTAGACCAGGCTGGCCTCCTCGAACTCAGAAATCTGCCTGCCTCTGCCTCCCAAGTGCTGGAATTAAAGGCGTGCGCCACCACGCCTGGCTCCTAGTATCTTTCTACGTAGTAGCTCATAGTGCATTGAGTCTTCCTGGAAATCAAAAGTTATATACCCTTATTAAAATATGGACCATCTGCTTTCAAGTATCGCTAGGTTCACATTGACCACAGAGGAACCAATATCAGCTAGAAAATAGTTCATGCCACTGTCATTCCCATGGAATGTCCCAGTATGCTGCAACATGTCCAAACATGCAAGGCTTGTTCTCAGTTATAGCCATGGCATATGAATGTTATATTGAGCCAAATACATAAATCTGCCCATCCTGTGAACCTCACAGGCCTTAGGCTGCCAGGGAGAGATGCTCATCAGATGCCCTTACTCGTGGTTGACTGCACACCTCTTGCAAGTATTTCCAGGAAATAAACATCAGGTAAGACTTTCACCAAGGGTCTCATCTAACTCAAGGTTGTGCTGAGACACCCTTAGAGCATTGCCAGTGATGGGGGCACTATTTCACAAGCACTGGTGTGCAGAACGGGGCTGAGGACAACCAGCTCCGATGATACTTCCGCCTACCTTACAACCCTACAGGGGCTGGGTGGGTTGAAAAGAAAAACATGTCACTAAAACAGCAGTTAAAGAATTTGGATGAGGGCTGGGAAGATGGCTCAGTGGTTAAGAGCACTGACTGCTCTTCCAGAGGTCCTGAGTTCAATTCCCAGCAACCACATTATGGTTCACAGCCATCTGTAATGAAGTCCAATGCCCTCTTCTGGTGTGTCTGAAGACAGTACTCACACAAAATAAATAAATCTTTAAAAAAAAAAAAAAAAGAATTTGGGTGAAGGTAACCTGAAAGGATAGGGCACACCCAGAATCCACAGAATATTAAACAAACAAACAAGCAAACATACCAGTGTTGGGCCTGGCTCACCACCTCACGAGTTGTTTGCCAAGGAGGCCCGTGAAGTCCCCCAAACAATACAGACTATTGCCACTGCTAGGGATTGCTCACCAGAGTTAGATGGTGCAACAGCCATTCTTGGTTATCAACTTGACCACACCTGGAATTAACTAAAATCCAAAACTGGAGGGCACACCTGCAAGGGATTTTTGCTTACTTTGAAGTAGGAAGATCCACTCCTAAACCAGATCTTGAGGAGAGAAGACACACCTTTAATCTGGGCACCCCTTCTTCTGGAAGCCTATATAGGAACAAGGAAGAAGGAAGCCTTTTCTCTTCGCTGATTGGAGCCTTTGGCAGGCCCCTATAGGTGAATCATAGAAGAGACCATTGGGATTGTGGAACAAGGCTCTATCATCATCTGGAGACAATTATTCTCCCTTTGGGGAACAGTTCTTGGCCTGCTACTGGGCCTTAGTTTTACAATGAGCCACCAAGTTACTGTGAGACTTAAGCTGCCCATAATGAACTGGGCATGAGTGTTATCTGACCCACCAAGTCATCAAGTAGGATGTGCACAGCAGCAATCTATTATGAAGTGGAAGAGATAGACAGACAGAGATATCACTTCCATTTGACTATATATATATATATATATAAATAAATCAGGCCCAAGCACATGCATGTTACATGAAGAAGTTGCCCAAATGTGTATGGTTTCTAGTCCTGTTACAATGCCATCTGCTGTCAACCATGCACCTATAGCCTCATGGAGTATTCCCCTATGGTGGATTGACTGAGGAAGAGAAGACTATAGGCTAGTTTACTGGTGGTTCTGCATGTTATGCAGGCACTACCCAGAAATGGACATTTGCAGCACTATAACCCCGAGACAACCCTGAAAGTAACAACCGAAGGGAAATCTTCACAGTGGGCAGAACTATGGGCAGTACACATGGTATTACAGTTTGTTCGGAAGAAGAAATGGCCAGATTGTGCAGTTGTTCACTGACTCTTGGGCTGTTGGTGGGTTGTTCAGGGACTTGGTAAGAACATGATTAGAAAATAGGTAAGAAAGACATTGGGGAGGAGGTATGTGGATAGATCTCACCAAATGGGCGAAGGATGTGAAGACATTTGTGCCCCATGTAAATGCTCATTGAAGGGTGACTTCAGCCAGGGAGACATTCAATAATCAAGTAGATAGCATGATCCATTCTGTGGACAGTCAGCTTCTTTCTCCAGCCATGGTAGGTTATGCAAAGATTCAGCAACACGGACTTCCACTCACCAAGGCTGACCTGGCTGCAGCCACCACTGGGTGCTAGATCTGCCATCAGCAGAGACCAGCACTAAGCCCCAGATATTGCAGTATTCCCTAGGATGACCAATCAGTGACCTACCTGCTGGCAGGTTGACCACACTGGATCACTTCACTTTGTTCTTACTGGAGTAGATACTTATTCCGGTTACAGGTTTGTCTTTCTGCACACGATGCTTCTCTGACATAACTGTTATCTGTGGACTGAGAGAATGCCTTATTTACTGTCACAGTATTCCACACCATACTGCTTCTGACCCAGGAACTCACTTCACAGCCAAAGAAGTGTGACAGTGGCTCACAATAATGGAATCGGCTGGCGTTTCCGCGTTCTCGACCATCCTGAAGCATCTAGCCTGATAAAAAGATGGAATGACTTCTTCAAACGCTCTTACAGCACAAACTAGGTGGCAGCAGCCTGGTGTGGGGCAGCATTCTCCAGAAGGTGGTATAGGCTTTGAATCAAAGTCCCACATGTGGGGCTGGTGAGATGGCTCAGTGGGTAAGA
>NC_034596.1:64757654-64770504 GCF_900095145.1 Mus pahari
AAAAAAAAAAAAAAAGTCCCACATGTGGTCTGTTTCTCCTATAGCCAGATCTATGGGTCCACAAACCAAGGAATGGAAAAGGGAATAGTTCCACTGACTATAACCCCTAGTGACCTTCTAAGAAAAATTTTGCTTCCTGTTCCTGTGACCTTAATTTCTGTTGGCTTAGAAGTTTTGGTTCCAGAGCTGGGAGTGTTCCTGCCAGGAGTCTCAAAAAACATTCTATTGAACTAGAAACTCAGGTTTTTGGGGGGGCTTCTGATGCCCTTAAGTCAACAGGCTAAGAAAGAAATAACAGTGTTAGGAGGGGTGATAGATCCAGATTACCATGGGGAAACTGGATCGCTTCTCCAATGGAGGTAGGGAAAATTGTGCCTGGAGAGTAGGAAATCATTTAGGTTGCCTCTCGGTGTTGGAGACCAGGCTGAGAAAAACCCAGGCCTTTTTACAGCTTGCATCTGAGAGCCATATAGTTCTTTGTTTAGAGCCGACTCACCCCCTTTCCCCTCAAGGCTGTTCGTGGGAATCAGCAGATTCCAGCCCTAAACAAACATCAAGGACTGTTAAAGGAGTTTCCAGCCTTCCGGAGCTGTCCCAAGCTGCCACCTTGAGCTGTAAGGAGGACCTGGGCTTCAAGATAAGCCGCCCGTGCATTCCAGAGCAGTGATGCCAAAGCCCTGAGATAAATCACTGAAAGTTTCAAACGTGCAATTAGCATCCCCCGTTTGTCCTTCACTCTGCCTCTTTTGATCACTCCCTAACCCCTCTCTGTATGCTATAAAACTTGAGCCTTTTTCCTCATTAAACGGACTATGACAAAAGCTGCTGCATGGTCTCCTTCTCTTTCTTTCTCTTATTCTCATTTCACTTTAGGTTCGTGATCCCCTCGAGAACCATGGAATAACTTGTCCCTCGGGCCGGGAAAGGTGGCCCCCAACCGGTGCTGCTATCTCCTGTGATGAAAGTCAATGGGGAATTACACCAGCACAATCCAGGCAGGGTGACAAAGGGCAGAAACCCATCCAGACTGAAGACGTGGGCCCCTCCTCCAGAAAAAGAGCTGAAACCTGCTAAGGTTCTTGACAAAGGGTGGAGGAAGTACAGAACGGATAGCAGAGGAAGGTAGGTATAAATATCAGCTAAGGCTGCATCATCAGTTACAGACACAAGGATCGTAGCTGACCTGTTTCTGTTGTAGTTCGTTAAGAATGCATTTGTGCAGATATTTGTGTTTTCTTTCCTAAATTTCTTTATTCTGTGTTGTAACATCAATTAAGAGAATATCAATGGTAATCATACTTAAGTTTGAGATACTAAAAGAATGTCTCTCAAGGGACCTTGCCACCTATTCTAAATTTATAGTACATTTGCGGTTGTGGAGTAGTTATGACCTGGTTAAATATTGAATGCATTTGCATGAAATGTGGGATAGTTATATTTAGGCTTTATGTAACATGATTATTGTTTTCATTTGGAGAATCATCACAACATTAGGTGATATGATTGCGTGTTGACAAGGGTTGGGTTTGTGGTGGCTATTTTTGGTTGTCAACTTGACTACATCAGATGCTGTTTTCTCCATCAGATGTGCCCAGAGATCTGGTTGCAGTCTCTATCAACTCTGATTGGTTAATAAAGTGCTGATCAGCCAATAGCTGGGCAGAAGAGAATAGGCAGGATTTGAATCTGGAGGTCCCAGGGAGATGAGAAAGGAGAGGGAAGGAGGGAGGGAGGGAACGAAGGAGGGAGGGGAGGAGGGAGGAGGAGGAGGAGGAGGAGGAGGAGGAGGAGGAGTTGGAGGAGAGGTCATTTGGATGGACCAGACCAGGAGGATTCACCATGAGGTCGTGATAAGAGAGCAGCCATGAGGACACACATGGACCAGAGCAAGCCAGGGCAAGACCAGATGGCAAGTAACGGGGCCTAGTCAGGTTAGAATAGCTCAGAACCTGGCCAGCTTTGGCTTGCTAATAAAAATACTAGGTCTCTGTGTTATTTATTTGGGAGTTAAAATGGGCTAGAGCTCCCACAGAAATGCCCTTCAGTTATTAACAGGCAAAGGGGATGTAAGGAAAGAAAGAAAGAAAAACCCTCAAGACTTGCTTTTACAGAAGCTTTTGTTTCTTGCCTGCTTGCCCTCTCCTTGCTAGCAAGTCTGTTCCTTCACTGGCGTCAGAGCCTACTACTTCAGGACCCAGCACAGAATAAAAAGCAGCTGAGACATCCAGCCTTGTGGACCAAGCAACTACTGGATTCTTGGACTTCCGGTTCACAGCCAGCCACTTTTGGATTAGCTGCACCGCAGCCTGTAAATCATTTTAATAAATCCCCTTTCAATATATATAGAGCGACTCATTCTATAAATTCTGTTACTCTACAGATTAATACAGGCGGCAAGTTTCTACTGCCAAAGACACTACATATTACATATTACATGTCCTTGTGGAAGAACATGTAAAATCAGAAGGATTGAACTGGTCCTCCTGGCCAGCTTTCACGGTGCTGGGAGGGACCATGCCAGGGGAGAGCTGTAACCAATGGCCCCACCTTGCTGGGGAGGGACCCTGAAGTCTACAGTATCAACACATCAAGCCTGATGTTCCCACTGGTGAAGAAACTATTATGGGTACAACCAATTATTTTCTGGTTGGATTTGTGGATCGTTCCACAAGAGGGAATTGGTGCTGTGTTCTGTAAATCCGGTCAAAAGCCCATGCCTGGGGGAGACCATAGATTTTTAAAAGCTGCTGCTCTTCTGCTAAGTTCTATGTGTCTGTCAAATTGCCTTCTAAATATTTGTCTTTATACCCATCCACTAGTGCAGCTGTCATCTTTGGTCAATGAAGTTTCTGCTTTTAAATGGGCAGTCGTTACTGTTGAGACTCAACTGGTTAAAGTGCTGTCGAATGTCCAGCCCTAGAGGGACATCCTACCCAAACCTCAGGGACCATCCTGGAAGGGGGAGGGGCAGATGGCAAGAGGTGGAGGGTTGTAGAATTATCACAGAGATTAAGGGTTGGGGGAGGGGCTCCCTGCCAACCGTGGTCTTAAAGGCAGTTAACAGTCACAAGGAAAGGGGGGTTCTCAAGCTCCCACCCCCAGCTTTTGTAGGCAGTTAACAGTTGCTAGGCAGAGACATTTTATTCAGTGGAATAGCTATGCTCTTGTAACTGTAATCAAAATCATTGGTTCTTCAAAGAAGATTTGAGAGGTTCGCTCCTCTCCCCAGGGAAAATTTATACAAGTGGGAAATGCAAGATAAGGAGCTGTGTAGACAATGTTTCCTTTCATGTTTAGAAAAGGGGAATTGTGCCTGTGTTCCCACATACATCACCACGAAGAAATAATAGAAGAACACTCAGTGCCTCAGGTACCAACAACTTCTATGGTGATTAGCACAGAAGGACACCCAGACCCTACAAAAGCAAAAAAACCTCAGATGTGACTTGAAACCTAATACATGCATTACCAAGGCTGAAGCAAAACTGGCATTGGAGCACTGCTCGTGTTAAAAAATGATCTCTCAGCCGGGTCGTGGTGGTGCACGCCTTTAATCCCAGCACTCGGGAGGCAGAGGCAGGTGGATTTCTGAGTTCGAGGCCAGCCTGGTCTACAGAGTGAGCTCCAGGACAGCCAAGCCTACACAGAGAAACCCTGTCTCGAAAAACAAAACAAAATCTCTCTCTCTCTCTCTCTCTCTCTCTCTCTCTCTCACACACACACACACACACACACACACACACACACACACAGAGCCAGGAGGATGCTCAGGTCAATAAGCTGGCCCAGTTGGGGTTCATAAACCCAATACTTTGTACAGTTGTGAGAAAAAAAAAAAAAAGAAAGTTCACTTTCCAAATGAACGCCATGGAGCTGGAGAGATGGCTCAGGGGTTAAGAGCATCTGTTCTTGCAGAGGACCCAGGTTTGATTCCCAGCACCCACATTTCACAACTGCCCATAATTCCAGGTCCAGGATGTACACCATACATACATACATACATACATACGAGCAGAGCACTCACACACATAAAGTAAGTTCATGAGAAACCATTCTTGATTAATAGAGACCTAAGAAGCCCAGACAGTGGCTGCAGAGAGGCTTCAGGGAGAGGACTGCAGTGTCTTCGGAGCGCCCGTGCTCCCGGGAGCAGCCAGGCCCCGGTCCGGGGCGGCGGCCGCGCAGACGCGCAGGTTCCTCGGTTCCGCCTCCGCCAATCTGGACCCTCCTCGCGTTCCGTTCGCGCGTGCGAGCGGGCGCCGAGCTGGCTGGGCCCCGGAGGGCGGATGGCGGACTCGCAGGCGTTCTGCGTGGCCGAGGAGCGCAGCGGCCACTGCGCCGTGGTGGACGGACACTTCCTCTACGTGTGGGGGGGCTACGTGGTAAGGGGAAGGGGCGGGCGCTGGGGCGGCGCGGGAGCGGCGGCAGGGGGATGACGGCCGGCTACGCAGCACTCCCACGGGCTCCCAGGCGAGCCGCCTGCCGTGCTGCTCACGTCGCTCCCGCTCCCAAAGCCACAAAACGGGGTTCCGGGGTGCGTGACCTCTCCAGCCTCCGTGGCTCAGGACTGGAGAGGACCCCAGAACGCCGTGCCGCGTTGTTTGGTATCATTGCCACCGTGCTACTCAAAATACGGAAGTCACCAAGCAGTTAAATTTATCAGCTATTTTTAGTGGCATTTCTTTGCTAATTAAGTACCTCTGGAGTCTCAAAATAGATTCGTATTCGCAACACTCCACCACAGAGTTTTGTGGTTGAAAATTCGTTTTGCCATGGCGGTTGGAATGTGTGTTTGTTTTGTTTCTATGATCGTAGGATGATAACAAGGATTATCGAGTTGGAAAAATAATTCAGGTGTACCTGCCCACCTCGTTTGTTTACAGAGTAGAAATTGAGCCCTACGGAATCTCTACTGCAAATAGAAGATAACATCTTCTGACGTCCCCAGTGCCCTTATATGACAGACTTGTAACACAACGAAATAAAGTGCATACTGTGTGTGTTAAGAATTCTCAGGACCGAGTGGGTTTTGTTGTTTTGTGTGCTTATTCCTAATTTAGTGCAGTATAAGTAAAAAAAAAAAAAAAAAAGAAAGAAAGAAAGAAATATTGTTTTTTGAGTGCCAACTATATCTGGCATGTCCTAATCAATAGGATTACAGACTAGGGTCTAATCTATAATGTTAATTTTTTCGATTTATTTTATTTTATGTACATGAATTTTTTATATATACATACAGACACATATAGATGTATCTCTATATATATGTGTATATGTATATATATGTCTGTGCATCCTGTGTATGCTTGCTGTCCATAGAGGTCAGAAGAGGGTGTTAGACAGCCGGGTGTGGTGGCGCACGCCTTTAATCCCAGCACTCGGGAGGCAGAGGCAGGCGAATTTCTGAGTTTGAGGCCAGCCTGGTCTACAGAGTGAGTTCCAGGACAGCCAGGACTACACAGAGAAACCCTGTCTCGAAAAAAAAAAACCAAAAAAAAAAAAAGAAGAAGAGGTGTGTTAGGAGCTGGCATTACAGATTGTGTGTGCTGGGAATCTAACCCAGGTCCTCTGCAAGAGCAACCAGTGCTTTTAACTAAGGAACCATCTCTCGTGGCCCACATCTTCATTTTATAAAGAAAGGCGTTGACCCTTTGGTGGTCATGTGACCCCGGGGACTGCTTTCCGGAGCTTTATTTTGCTTTGTTAATTATTTGGGACAGGATCTCAGACTGCAGCTCACACTGTCTGGCCTGGAATTTCATGTGTAGCCCAGGTCAGCCTCAGATTCAGGACAAGCGTTCTGTTTGCGTCTCCCAGGTGTTGAAGCTTAGGAGCATGAGCTATAACTAGCTCTCCCATTCAAAAACCAAACAAACAACCCCCAAGATCTCAAGTGCCATAGGCTGGCCTTGAGCGCCTCAGCCTCTGGCTTCCAATTACTAGTGCTTATCTCCTGGCCTGGCTGTGAATTAGTTTTTGTTTTTTGTTTTTGTTTTGTTTTGTTTATGAAACACTAGTATTAGTTTTTGATGCACATACAGTTTTTTAGTGTTTTTAAGTTCTGCCTCTTGAAGATACAGACTTACCTAACTTGATCTGCTGTGTTTATATTGGGTTGTGTTGACACTGGTGTAAATTAAATGGAAAAAATTAAAATAATAACTTTGCAAGGCAGGTTGTCCAGCAGCAACCTGTAAGCCCTGATGTTGGGAGGCAGAAGCAGGAGAAACAGGAGTTGGAGGGCGTTTGGTGTTACGTAATGAGTTCCAGGGTAGCACAAGACATTGTGTCAGAAAATAATAGTAATCTTCTAGTATCTCACCTCTGACCTCTGTATGGATTCACTTTAACTCCATACATGAAATAGATCAGTATAGAATTCTTTGGGAACCAAAAAGGAAATGTCTGAATACTTTAAATCTTATTTTACTCTTGAAAATTGTAGTGGGTGAGAGTCCAGTTCTCCAGGGGGCAGCTGCAGAATTTTTCTTTTCCAACTACTTGTTATTCCAAATAGCAGAGGTGCTATAGACACAACCCTGTAATATATGACACAGACTTAAATCCCAGGTCTCTTACTTTTTAAATTCCAGGGATCATAAACAGGTCTGAGAAGAAATGTCTGAGGTATAAGTGGGAGGCAAAAAAAGACAGCATGCCCTATCTCCAGAAAGTGCAGGACCCTTCCCACAGCTGCTCTAGAAGGGCCTCTTGAACAGGGTGTGGCGGAAAGGTCCTGGAAGCTGGAGGGATTCCTACAGTGAGAGTGTGCCAGTGTATGGCTGGTGTTGCCTATATTATATCCCAAACAACTCTCCTCATTAATATGAACAGTGTGTGTGTGTGTGTGTGTGTGTGTGTGTGTTTGTGTAAGTTGACAGACTTGTGTCCTGAAAACTCAGATACCTGTGTGAAGTACTTCCTGTTTAAAAAGTATATTTGAAACACAGGCCAGTGTAGTTGGTGCTAGAATATTCTTTTGTTCTCTGTCCTCTATGCCTTCTTCAAATTTCTGACATCTGTACAGCTGCCAGTACAGCTGGCAGGAAGGTCAAATGGGGAATATTCCCAGATAATTCAAAAGAGAATCTAGTCTGGTATGTATGGAAGATTGGTTTAGGAAATGTTTAAAAAGAGCAAAGAGGGCTTTAGAGCCAGATACTAAAGTATATCACAGCTCTAAAGTAATTCAGCGATCTCGACCCAGCAGGCAGCACCATAGAGTAAGAAAGAGGTGGCAGAAGCAGGCAGACATATGAGACTGGTTTTGTTTGTACAAGAACTGTTTTGAATGTGAACAATCAAGTATGCAATAAAGGGATCTAGGATATTTGGAGGAAAGTTATATCAGAGCCTTAGGACTGACAAGTCAAATTCAGGAAAACTAAGCTTCACTATGGGGAAAAGCAGGACATTTTAAAATCTTGGGTTTGGAAAAGAAGATATGAGTTAAAAATATATATAAAGGCGTGGTAGCGCACGCCTTTAATCCCAGCACTTGAGAGGCAGAGGCAAGATAGGTGGATTTCTGAGTTCGAGGCCAGCCTGGTCTACAAAGTGAGTTCCAGGACAGCCAGGGCTATACAGAGAAACCCTGTCTCGAAAAACTATATATATATATATATATATATATATATATATATATATATATATATATATTAAAAATTAGCTGATCAAACTTTTAGGGAAAAAAAATCCTGCTTTAAAAAGCATCACAACCAGCCGGGCGCAGTGGCGCATGCCTTTAATCCCAGCATTCGGGAGGCAGAGGCAGGCGAATTTCTGAGTACGAGGCCAGCCTGGTCTACAAAGTGAGTTCCAGGACAGCCAGGGCTACACAGAGAAACCCTGTCTCGAAAAACAAAAAAAGCATCACAAAATGAGAAACCTACTGGCAAATGAAGAAATATCGGTTATGCGTGTGTGAGACTGAAGTCCTGCAAAAGCCAAGAGCAGAAGAGAAGTAAAGCAAGTTTTCTGAGGCTGGAGGGGCTCAGCTGTGGAGCCCTTGCCGGGTGCGCAGACACCCTGTGGTACACACTTGTAATCCCAGAATGCAGGAGGTGCACGTGGGAAGATCAGATATTTACGGTAACCCTTGGCTATAGAGGGAGTTAAAGCCAGCCTAGGCCAGAGACTCTGTCAAAAAAAAAATATTTTTTAAGTAGAAATAAAATAGGAGTAAAAACATAAAATCTAGGACCTACCTGTAGAAGGGTGTGATACTGGGCCCAGGATTGCAGAAGCTCACAGTTCCTGCTGTAAGAGGCAGCGGGACAAGCTACCTCTCAGTGTGTCAGTCTGCAGACAGTTCTGCGGATGGCCTCAGAGCTTGCTGTCCACATAGACCAGATCCTGATGACCCATGAACTCCTCAATGGTCATGTTGACCACAGAGATCCACCTGCCTCTGCCTCCCAAGTGCTGGGATTAAAGATGTGCACAAGTGTGTACACCAAGGAACACATAAAATACCACTCAGAGATAAGCACACCCACCTGCCAGATCAAGAAACAAAGCCAGGCAGGTGTCTCAGGAGCTCGAGGCCGAGCCTGGTGGCTCCAGTTTGCTCTGTGGGACCGCCGTGGTGGAAGGAGATAGCCGGCTCCACAGGCTGTCTTCTGATCTTCACATATGTGCCTTAGTACATGCGTGCCCTCCACTCAAACATGCACACACACACACACACACACACACATGTAAGAGGAAAACTTTAGGAATTATCACTGTCACTTTCAAAGTTTATATTTCTTTGTTGGCTTCATTGCTCCCCTCACCCCACTCCCACAGATTATTGATCCCCGTTTGTTGTTTTTTTGGATTTTGTTTGTTTGGGGCTATATAGTACAGCATGCTAATATCAAAGGCATTAAGATAAACTGCCGTTGTGTGGCAGATTCCTTTCCAGCACCTTTAGATCAACCTATACAATTTACAATGTGAAAAATGAAAACTGTTTAGAATGGATATGAGAAGGAGGAGAGCCTTATTTTTCCTTTACATTATGTGTGTGTGTGTGTGTGTAAGTGCACCCGTGTGTGTGTGTGTATCTCTCTGTGTGTGTATCTGTGTATACCTGTATCTCTATGTATATATCTGTCTGTGGGCATCTGTGTGTTATGTCTGTGTGTGTGGGTATCTGTGTGCACATCTGTGTCTAGGGATATCTGTGTGTGTGTGTGTGTGTGTGTGTGTGTGTGTGCACATGTGAGTGCAGGTGCTCAAGGAGTCCAGAGGAGAGTTTCAGGCAGTTGTGAAGTGGGTGCAGTGAACTGAACTTGGGTCCTCTGTAAGAACATTTATGCTCTTAAGTGCTGAGTCATCTCTACAGCTCATGTGGTATGTGTATATATATATATATTTTTTTTTCCTCTTAATCCTTGTGACACTGCTCCTCTGGTAGCTAAAGGAGTTTTATATTTCCTTTGGACACCATTAAACCTTGAAGAACTCTTGCAGACAAATTTGGTGCTATGTGAATCCTGCCACATTGTCAGCACTAGTATGGCTCCTGGACTGACTGTCCCATGACAACTGTTGACTCCGTTCTTTAATGTTTGTTACAAATCGTATAGGGGTGCTTTGGAGCATCTAGGTTCTATTACTGTTTCTGGTTTGTTTGTTTGTTTTGTATGCATATACTTCTTCCTTTGAGTCAGAGTTTTATGTATCCCAGGCTGCCCAAACCTGTTAAGTAGCCAAGGATAACCTTGACCCTTGATCCTCTTAACTCTGTCTTTTGAGCGATGGGATCACAGGTGTCGCTCTGTGCTCAGTTGATGTGGTACTGAGAACAACCACAGCTTTATGGAAACTCAGGAAGCCAGCACCAACTGAGTCCCAGTGCAGTGCCCTTCTATTTTAAGACTGTATATTCTGTCTTCATAGTTGTCTGAGTCCTTGGTGCCCACCATCTTACCAGATCATCCCTATCTGGAATTTCTTCTTTGTCACTTTTTAATAGTGATAAACATGTGTGTCTGTAAACAGTGTAGTAACTGATCTGAGAGTTACAGCATACTTTCCCTTTAAGGCTTCCTTGTCACTTTCAGACTTATGCATTGTTTTTTAAAATCAGTTTTACTTGTTCTCTTTAATGTTAAAAGTTGATGAGTATGTATGTGTGTGCATGTCTGCTGTGTGTGTGGGCACCTACAGAGCCAAAAGAGGACATCAGATCCCCTGAGGTAGGAGTATCAGGTAGTTTTGAGCCACCCAAATGCCTGACATGCATGCTGGGTGAACTCTAGTCCTCTGGGAGAACAGCCAGTGCTCTTAACCACTGAGCCATCTCTCCAGCCCTCATTGTTTAATCACTCAGGGTACACTTGCATGTCTAGTCCTGTTGTCCTCCGGTTCACCAGTGCCTGTGCTGAGCACTTCAGTAAGTATCGCCAACTATCTGTCAAACACATTGCAAGCCATCCTTAGATCCATTCTTCTAACGTGTGTCCTTAGTGTTGTGTAAGCTTACTGTTACTTACTTATCCTGTCCATTGTTGTTCTTGTGTTTCTTCTTGTAATCAGCAGTGTGCAGTGAGCATTCTAACAGCATGTCTATCCTACATGAGCAAGTATGTGCATTCTCTAGGGCGTGGACACCGTTGGGCCACTTGGCAGGCAAACTGAATTGGAGATTTCAGACTGTTGACAAAATACTTGTATTGATTTGCATCTCCACCAGCCTCCTCATCCTTCCAGACCCTCAACTGTGTTCATTTGGTACCTCATGCCCTAACCTTCCTGCCAGCACAGCGAGGGTAGTGGATTCTACTGCACTTTTAGTTCTTTTTTTTTTTTTTTTTTTTTTTTTTTTACAGTTGTAAATTCTGGATAATACTTTAAAACGGTGCTGGGCAAGCCATGCTTCCACATTAGAATCACCCGAAGACTATTTTGTTTGTTTTTTTTTTTTTTGAGACAGGGTTTCTCTGTATAGCCGAACTCAGAAATCTGCCTGCTTCTGCCTCCCAAGTGCTAGGATTAAAGGCGTGCGCCACCACACCCGGCTCACTTTTAGTTCTTGTCTTTCACATTAATGATGTTTGCAGTTTTATTTTCTAACTTTTCTTTGGTGTGTGTGTGGTGTATGTTTGTGAGTGTGGGGACATATGTGCTGTGCACAGTGCATATGTGGAGGTTGGGGGACAGCTTTCTGGGGTCCACTTGGTTTTGATGGCAGGTACCCTGGCTTCTGCCATGCTGCATACGGCTGTAGATACGGCTAGCTGGTGCTCACATTTCTGGACAATTCTCCTGTCTCTACTTACCATCTCTGGGGCCTAAACTGGGGTTTCCAGGTTTATGTGTTAAGTGCTTTTACCCACAGAGCCATCTTGATGGCCAAGGTAACTTGATAAAGTTTGAATTTGATCAAATATTTTGTGGCCTATTTATATTTTCTCGCTTGTGAAAAATATGAATACATACTTGTTTATGTATTTTTCTGTTGGGTTATATTTTTTCTTGGTTTTCAGTAAGTACATGAAAGTGTCATTTCATTTTGGAGTTTGTCTTTGCACTATCTTAATAATTCTCTCCTTGACCAGAAGTTATATATGCTATAGTCTAATATAATTTTCATTTAATTCTGCATTTTCCTCAGAGCTTTGAGTTTTCTGTATTTTGTGCCATTATTATTTTCTAAACATTATTCACCACACTCCCAGCTCTGTGGTAGATGTGGTATTTTGGGGGTTCTCTTTTTAAAGGTGTGTGTGAGAGAGAGAGACAGAGACAGAGAGATACAGAGAGAGACAGAGCAAGAAGACGAGAGGTGTCAGGTCCCCTGGTTGTGAGTGGCCAATATGGGTGCTGGGAGTGACCCAGGTCCTCTGCAAACAATCCGTGTGCTCTTGACCCCTGGCCCATCTCTCCAGCCCTATGATAGAGGTTTTACACTGCTTATCTACCTAAAGCCAGAAGACTGTTCAAGTTTTCCTTTCTTTCTTCTAGACACATTTGATATGGTTCTTCTTGCCAGAGTACTATCCATTTCATTTAGGTTTTCACGTGTACTGGTACAAACAGGACTTGTTTATAATCCCCTCTACTTAATCTTTCTCTCTTTATGTGTGTATGCATGTTTGTATATAAAACTATACATGTGTCCTCCTTTCCACTCTTAAAATTGCCTGTTGTGGCCTCCCTTCCCGCTAGGATAATCTTATCAGAGATTTATCAACCTTCTGAAAAATAAGCTCAATTTACTGGATCCTCTGTACTTTATTTTTCTTTGTTATTAATATCTGGTTTTATTACTTCTGGAATTCTGGGATTTATTTAGCAGATTTTTGTTTATTTGTAGTTTTGTTTTTGTATTTTCAGATGGAGTCTTACTCTATAGGCCTGGCTGACTTGAAACTTCATATATAGTCAGGCTGTCCTTAAACTGGTAGTCATCCTCCTGCCTCTGCCTACCAAGTATGAGCTAACAGGCATGAACTCCTCACCACCAGCTTACTATGCTTTAGTTCTTGACCTTTTGGTGTTTTGGGTTTTTTCCCTCTATGACTGAGAATTGAACCTAGGATCTCACTAGCAAGCTCTTGATTACTGACTTATGTGCCAGGCTCCCTTTTGAGTTGAGTTATTATTTCGGGGCAGTGCGTCACACTAGTCATGCCACTCTTGAATTCACTCTCTAGCCCAGGCAGGCCTTGAACTGACGGCCTTCCTAGTTCAGCGTCTCCAGAGGCTGAGGCTGTAGGCTGCTCCAGCAGGCTTAGCTCTCCTGCACTTCTGATGCAGGATTCGTAGGTCGCTCCTTTGGAATTTGTTAATATAAATGCTTGAGGCCATACATTTTCTTTTCTTTTTTTCTTTTTTCTTTCTTTTCTTTTTTTTTTTT
>NC_034596.1:64770539-64777911 GCF_900095145.1 Mus pahari
TGGCTGTCCTGGAACTCACTCTGTAGACCAGGCTGGCCTCGAACTCAGAAATCTGCCTGCCCCTGCCTCCCAAGTGCTGGGATTAAAGGCGTGCGCCACCACGCCCAGCTCATACATTTTCTTATAAGTAGTGACAAGTTTGGGTAAGCAATATTTTGTCATTTTTGGTTTTGGTTTTTGAGGCAGAGTTTCTCTGTGTAGCCCTGGTTGTCCTGGAACTCTCTTGTAGTAATAATATTTTTAATAAATCCTGACACAGGGTTACTACCCGCCTTAATGGTTTGTTGTTCCTGAATGAAAGACACACACACACAGCCTTTGTACTTTAATACGCCGTAAGCAGTACACTAGCTGGGCAACTGCCTACCCTCCATGCTGTTAGAATCGACCTCCCACCAATAACTCCAAGTTACTGCTTACTAATTTCTGTGTTGCATCTTGGCTGCTCTTGACCCAATTAAACAGCCTTTCTCTTGGTCCCTTTACATGGCGGCTCTGCTTCCCCCTCATGCACATTATTACCCTTCCATGTAGCCTCCGTGTCTCCTCTCCTCCACAGTATATCCTAAGGCATGGTTGATCCTCCTCTGTTCCTGATCCTCTCAGTCCCAAGCTCAGGAACCCTAAATCCCTCCTCTCTCTCTTCTCTCCAGCTATTGGCTGTTGACATCTTTATTTACCAGTCAGAATTAACTGGGGACAGGTTCCCAGAAGCTACATGCAGACCCTCACCTGCAAACAGTTTTGGGGGACCCAGTTAGCATTAGAGTACAAGCAGCTACACTCTCTCTGCAGACCAGGCTGGTCTTGAACCCAGAGTTTGGCCTGCCTCTGCCTCCTGAACGCTGGGATTGGAGGTGTGTGTCATCACTGCCCAACATATTTGATATTTTTCATTGTTTATTGAACCTATAACTTACATAAGAAAACATTCAAAATTTCTAAACGTATAGTATTCTTTTTAATATTTATTTGATTATTTTAAATTGTGTGTGAGAGAGAGAAAGAAAGAGAGAGGTGTTACCATTTGTGATACACATGAATTTAAGATTATCTTTTATTTCTGGTTCATTAAGTATTTGTACTATTTTGTAATGACTTACTTCCCAGTGTTCATGCAGCCACACTAGCTTCCTTTGGTTAGTATTTATGTGACATTTCTTTATCTATCCTATAATGGACATGGTGTTGTTCTGTTTTATGTAAAATACACACAGCTGGGGCTCAGCTCTATCCAGCGTGTTACTTATTTCACCTAGAGTTTTGCCTATCTTCATCTAATGTTACACGTCTCTGTCTCACCATGTAGCTGAGGCCGGCTTCAAATGTAAGGTCCTCCTGCCTCTGTTACCCAAGTGCTGGGATTGCTGTCCTATACCACCCTAATTCTGATATGCTATTTTTTCTTTTTGTTTTTTGAGACTGGGTTTGTCTGTGTAACCCTGGCTGTCCTGGAACTTGCTCTGTAGCCCAGGCTGGCCTTGAACTGGAAGATCCACCTGTCTCTGCCTCTGAGTATTGGGAATAAAGGCATGGGCCACCACGCCTTACCACTTTTGTTTTGAAGACAGGGTCTTACTGTGTATTCCTGGCTCGCCTGGAACTCACTGTGTACACCAGGCTGGCCGTGGACTCCAAGAGACCACAGAGATCCCCTGCCTCTGCATCTGAGCTGGAAGTAAAGGCACACGGTAGCTCAGTGGCCTGGGGCAAGACTTCATCATGAGTGGGTTTTGTTTTCGCCTCTCTGTTGTTTCTCTTTCTCCTTCCTTAACTCTCTTAATTTGAAAACTGTTTCAGAAGGCTTTGTTCATTTTCCATTTCTTTTTTTACATATAAATTATGTAATTTGGTTTTAGTCATCTTATTTATTTTAACATAAAATTCAGCATAACAAATTTACATAAATTTAACATAAAATTCATAGTTAAAATTTACATTTATTTATTTGTTTATTTGTATGTGCCTGTGTTACAAGTGGTGAGTGTAAATCCCACCACAAACATGTGGAGGTCAGAGGAGACTTTGCAGGAATTATTAGTTCTCTTCTACCATGAGGATTCCCAGAGATGGAATTCAGGGCCTGGGCATGGCTGCAGGCTTAGCTTACTAAGCTAAGGTTCTCACCTTCTTAATGCTTTTTCATAACTGTAATTTGGCTACAGTTAAGAATCATAATGTAAATAGCTAATATGTAAGCTATCTGATGTGCTGTGGAAGGGTCTTTCAACCCCCAAAGGAATCACAACCCACAGTTGAGGACCACAGCAGCAAGCTTTCTTGCTGGCCCTCAAAGTTACATTTTTAGTTAAAAGTTGAAGTGCCAGGCGGGGGCTGAGGCCCAGCTGGCTGGTGGAGCACTCGTTGGGCACAGTGAAGCCTCTGGAGTGCGCCGAGGAGAACGAGGAGTGTTGGGATAACAGCGTCCACTGCAGAACCTTTAGTGGACCGGTTGTTCCTTTGTTTTCTGGGATGGGAGCAGAAAAATGGATAGAGGGTGGTCAAGAGCAGTTTGTTTTTTGAGGGACGAGTCAGCTCAAGTTGGATGTTGTTAGGAATGATGCAGTGGGAAGGGAAACTTGATGTGGAAGAGGCATCTGTGGTTAGAGTGCTTCTTGGTCCAACAAGACCAGGATTTGGGTTCGGGCAGCTCACAACCACCTGTAGCTCCAGGAGACCCCCCTGCACGGACATGCGCATAATCCTTTTAAGCTCCATTTAAGAAGGTATGATGCAGGTGATGGCCCTGAGCAGTTAGATCCAACTTTTTTTATTTGTGCTTTGTGTGTGTTTCTGTGTCACCCAAGAAAGGTTTGTCATATTGATTACTCATCTAAAGTGAAGGTGCAGTCCGTTTTGAAGGGATGAATCTGCTTAGCTATCCAGCATAAGTCCCATTTCCCTTTTATATACAAGGACACTTGCAGAGGCTCTGGGAAATTAGCTATAACAAGCAGACGTGACATCTGCCTTCACAGTGTTGGTGGTGAGTTGCAGGCCAATTGAGCAAACAGCAAAACAAATGAACAGAAACCAAAGAAATACAGTTTCTTTAAGGTGTAAAGAGATCTGAGATAAAAAACTTTTCAAGCCGGGCGTGGTGACGCATGCCTTTAATCCCAGCACTTGGGAGGCAGAGGCAGGCAGATTTCTGAGTTCGAGGCCAGCCTGGTCTACAAAGTGAGTTCCAGGATAGCCAGGGCTACACAGAGAAACCCTGTCTCAAAAAAAAAAAACAAAAAAAAAAAAAAAAAAACTTTTCAACATGCTGGAGGTAAGTAATCACAGAAGTTTCACACATGTCACCAGGACTGCAAATCAGAAGAGTAAAATAGCCCTCAGAGACAGTGTGGTGCACACAGTAGGCACTCAAATGTCCACAGTCTTCTGTGGTGTGTAATGTCCATGTTCTGCTGGGTCTTTCAGAGTTAGTTTGGTTTTTTTTCTGTGTGAAAATTAGCTACCCTGAGCCCCTTTTCTTAAGATTCATATATTTCTGCTTTTGTTCTAAACATTTATTTCAGCTTTTTTCACTCCAGGCAACAATTTCTTACTATATAATTGAAAACTGGTAATTTTGTGCATTCTTTATTTTTAGTCTATTGAAGACAATGAGGTATATTTGCCAAATGATGAAATGTGGACCTACGATATTGATAGTGGGCTGTGGTAAGTAATTTTAAGTTACAAAATATCTAGTCTTCTAACTCACAGAGGCCTTAATAGACCACAGGGCATCCACGAGCATCCTTTGAGTATCCTACAGCATTTATGACATACCCCTCTCCTTATCTCTCTCTGAGGTTCATTGGTTCATTCTCTGGCTCTGGTCTTCCTCCCTCCCTTCCGCATTCTGGGTCTCTCACCAGCTAAGCCATCTCTGCCTCTGAAGCCTCTTTTGCTCAGCTGACTCCCACTTATGCAGACATGTGTGGAACTTTTGTTGAGTGTCACCCCCGCCCCCCAGCAGGATAAAAAGTCTTATTATGGATCTCTTTATACGTTTTTGTTTATTTGGGGGTAACGGCTTACTCTGTAACCCAGACAGGCGTGCAGCTCTCCACCTGCTTGCCCCAGTTTCCCCAACACCGGGACGACAGGCTTGCACCATGGCACCTGGCTGCCATTAGGTTTATTTATGGTTGGCCATGATGCTTTTCATGGGAAGAGTACTAAAGGGGGCTTTTATTTGTCGTCTGGGAAGCTAAGAGCATCTCTGTGGTCCTTGTTGCAGGAAAATGCACCTAATGGAAGGGGAGCTCCCCCCCTCCATGTCCGGAAGCTGCGGGGCTTGCATCCACGGAAAGCTCTATGTTTTTGGAGGCTATGACGACAAAGGATACAGCAACCGAGTAATCCTTTCTTTTAATTCAGGCGTGTAGCCAACATGTAATCCCTAATGTGTCATTTCATCCCACACATTTGCAAATGGTTTAAAAAGAAGATAACAGGAGTACATCCTAAGCTTGTAGTTAGTAGGCTTTTTTTTTTTTTTTTTAGTTAGTTAGTAGGCTTAAAAGACAGATGGAGAACAGAGCAGCCATGTTCTTCTTCCATGCCCCCCCCCAACCGCAATTCGATGCATTCTTGGTTGTTACCCACAGGCAAGAGCAGGAGGGGCAAAGGCTGTCACAGTATGTTTTACACATCATTTTGCTTCTGGAGTATGTCTTATGTTCATCAATTCTATAATTTAGATTTTCTAATAGGTGAGGTATTTATTGGAAATAAAAGAAGGGTTGGTTTTTGGATGGCAGACTCCTGAAACAGACTTTGTTTTCAGATGCCCCGGCTCCTAATAGTATTCTCATCTTTTAAAAGCTTTACTTCGTCAATTTACGAACAAGAGATGGAACTTACATCTGGGAAAAAATTACCAAGTTTGAAGGACAGCCACCCACACCACGTGATAAACTCTCCTGCTGGGTATATAAAGACAGGTAATGCAGCAACTGAATGTTATCGTCCTTAGGATAGGCTATAGCCTTTGGCCAAGACTGAGGCAACTCCGCGTTTCCCAGTAACTGTAGATTTGTTTGGACAACAGCAGTCCTAAGACTGCTAAGAACCATGTCATACAAATGAAATCGGAAGAAATGCTATCTGGATTTTTCTCCTTGAATACTTTATTTATTATTATTATTAAGTTTCTAGATCATTAACACTTTGACATGATTAAAAATCTGAAACTCTAATAAAATGTGTACAATGAACCTGGTGGTGGCAGCACATACCTTTAATCCCAACACTCGAGAGGCAGAGGCAGTCGAATCTTTGTGAGTTTGAGACCAGGCTGCCGGGCTGGTCTACAGAGCTAGTTCTAGGACACAGAGAAACCTTTCTCAAAAAAAAAAAAAAAAAAAAAAAAAAAAGCCAACCAAAGTGTTCTAGGAAAGGCCAGCGTCCCCTAGCTACCAAATCCACCTTGACTTCCTGTTTGCCTCCCATCACAAAGCCCTCCAAAACCTGCATTCCTTTTTGTTCTTAGGACACAGCTCCCACATGTCGGCCATGGGACTCTTCTAAAGCTCTAAACCTCAGTAGCCTATTAAAGCATGCCCCTGGTAGGTTGACTTCTCCAAACCCCTCAAATACTCCATGGCGCAGCGGATCCATGCCTTTCCAGCGCTTGGCTCTGGGAGACTTGCTCACAGGTCCTGTTGATTTCCAACTTCTTTCCCCCTCCATCTGCTCTGATTCAAGCCAGGGCTTCACACAAGCTGGGCACACACTGTGCTGCTAGTTACACCACACCCTGTAGGCAGCTTTTGGTGATGACACCGACCCTGACCGAAAGCCAGGATGCATTGCTGACCCTGAGGCTGGCTCTGCATGACTTTTGTCAGCTTGGTGCTTTTCTTTCTCCACATCCCTAGTGTGCGACCTCTCCTGTCCTTGCAGAGGTATGAGGACAGTCTCTTCTACTGGAGGTTTGTTACCTGCTGGGGTCATTTCCTTTATGACTCAATTCTCTGTTTTGTTTTGTTTTGTTTTTTTAAACTATAACTGTGTAGTTTATTTGGCTTGTTTATGTAGTTAGGGTAAGAGAAAGACTATATTTCAAATCCCTTTTGTGTGCGTGGCTTTTGAGGTAGAGTCTCACTCTGGAGCTGGCCTAGAACTCCTTACAGAGCCCAGGCTGACTTGGGAACTCATGAGAATCCTCCGTTCCTAGCTTCCTGACCCACGGTACCCAGCTATTTCAACTATGTGTGAACGGGCTAGGAGCAGGCCTCTGAATGTGTGCCCTTTTCCTTTGTTTTTAGATTAATATATTTCGGTGGCTATGGGTACAGGAGGCACAGTGAGCTTCAAGAATGTTTTGATGTCCATGATGCATCTTGGGTAAGGAAGTAATTACTTTTTAACTCGGCATCCTTTTAAGCTTCAGGAATAAGGAATAATCGTTCTTATTTTAAGTGCTTCCGATTTGCTGTATTAACAGTCCTCCTCCCCCCAAACCATGCATTTTATTCTTTTAGATTTGCATTCAGTTGGCAGATGTCTCACTCAGTGGACTGGCCTTTGTGGTTTCTTCTTAACTTAATCAGTAGTCACTTGGCTTCTGACAGACAAGCAGAGGCCTTACACAGCTTGGGAAAAGTGTTTCTATTTCACCAGTGTCTGTTGTCAGCACACACCTCCATGCAGACAAGCCTGCAGTAACTCATAGATCAGCCTGAGAATTAAAAAGCCATACACTGTAATTTTTTTCCCCAAAACAGGATCTCACTCTGTAGCCCAGGCTGCCCTGGAACTCACTGTGTAGTTCAGGCTGGCCTTGAGTCCAGGCGCTCTGCCTGCCTCAGCCTCTGAAGTGCTGGAATGATAGGTACAGGACTCCATACCCAGCTGATACAGATGGAGTCTTTTAAAAGATTATTCTTGCTGGGTGGTGATGGCACACACCTTTAGTCTCAGTGCTTGGGAGGAAGAGGCAGAGGCAGAGGGGCAGAGGGGCAGAGGGGCAGAGGGGCAGAGGGGCAGAGGGGCAGGCAGATCTCTGTGAATTTGAGACCAGCCTGGTCTACATAGTTTCAGGACAGGCAAGGCTACACAGAGAAACCCTGTCTCAAAAACCCCCAAACGAAAACATCTGTCTCACTGCAGAAGGACGTAGATACTTCAGTGCCTTCTAGCCCAGGTCATGGGTGTATGTTTTATTTTACTTAAGTCTTATGTATTATTTTATGCGTATGTGTGTGCTGTATATTGGTGCACTATATCCATGCAGTGCCCTCAGAGACCAGAAGAGGGCGTGAGATTCCCTGAAACTAGAGTTTCAGGTGGTTGTGAGCTAGCTGGCTTGGGTGCTGGGAACGAAACCAGTGTCCTTGGAAAAGTAGCATATCTCTCTCTCTCTCTCTCTCTC
>NC_034596.1:64778001-64790501 GCF_900095145.1 Mus pahari
CCCCCAGAAATCCAGGACAAAGGGCTAACTGAGGTTCAATTAACATATTAAAGTGGACTCTAATTGCCAGTATCCCTCAGTCCCACAGTCATCCTGACTGGCATAGTCTACTCCCACCATAAACTCCAGCCCAGGGCCAGGCTTCTCTTCCCACAGTCTCTTTGATCCCTGTAGAACCTGCCATTTTGGCTACTACAGATTCTTGGCTCACTTTTGGTTCCTGCTTCCCTAGCCTCTTAGCTTCTGGCCCTCCCCTCTCCACTCCCCATCTCCCAACATGGCCTACTCCAGTCAACCATGTTCACTCTGAGCTCTTCCAGACGCCTCTGCTCTCCCTCATTAAACCTCTCCAACTCTGCCTAGGAGCAGTCATGGCCTCATTTTTTTTTTTTTTGATACATACATACATACACACACACACACACACACACACACTTCATATATATAAACAAATAAACAAATATGGATAAATTTTTAAAATCTCCATTTCTGCGGAGTTGTATTTTGTTTGTTTACAGCTCCTAGAGTTTGAATCCAGGGCCTTGTGATGCTGGAAGCTACAGCTTCAGCCTCAGCCTCAGCAGGATATATGTGTGTGTGTGTGTGTGTGTGAGAGAGAGAGAGAGACAGAGAGACAGAGAGACAGACAGAGAGACAGAGAGAGACAGAGACAGAGAGACAGAGACAGAGAGACAGAGAGACAGAGAGACAGAGAGAGAGAGAGCTCCCTGGCTGTCCTGGAACTTCCTCTGTAGACCAGGCTGGCCTCCAATTCAGTGATCTGCCTGACTGCTTCCCAGTACAAGGATTAAAGTTGTGCATCACTATGCTTGCCAAACTTAACTTTTTCTTAACCTTTATATTTATATTATGCATATAGGTGTCCTGCCTCCATATTTGTCTTTTTTCTTTTCTTTTGTTTTTTTGTTTGTTTGGTTTGGTTTTTTTGGTTTTTTCGAGACAGGGTTTCTCTGTATAGCTCTTGCTGTCCTGGAACTTACTTTGGCCTCAAACTCAGAAATCCACCTGCCTCTGCCTCCCGAGTGCTGGGATTAAAGGCATGCGCCACCATGCCTGGCTCTGCATATTTGTCTATGCACCATGTGTGTGCAGTGCCGGCAGAGAACAGAAGAAGGTATTGGATTCCATGGAGTTACAGACAGCTGTGAGCCACCATGTGGGTGCTGAGAATTGAACCTGGGTCCTCTGGAAGAAGAGTCAGTGCTCTTAAATATTGAACCATTGCTCCAGTTCACTGCTCTGTGGTCCCCACCCCACCCCCCTTAAGAACTTTTTTCAGTACAAGAAACTAGCTCTCTAGTTTATTATAGTGAAATCGGTTTGAAAATATAAATATTCATTCTGTTTCTTACAATTGAAGATGTAGCAAGGGGGTCACGGTGCTGGAGAGGGTAGCACTATGTCTGGGACAGCCCAGGTCCACTGGGAGGTGTGTTGTGTACCTGACTTTACCATGTGGCGATGCTGAACTACTTGTATACGGTGCCTGTAACTTTATCAGTAAATATGCAGCATAACTATGCTGATGTTTTAGCCTCAAAGCTCTTAGCCGTTTGTTTCTGTTTTAGGAAGAACAGATATTCTGGGGGTGGCACAATGATGTCAATGTGTTTGACACAAAGATGAGGATGTGGTCTCAACCAGAAATTAAAGTAAGCGCTATTAAGTTACCTGGGGGTCTCTGGAGCAGAAGCCCTCCCCCACCCCTTCCCCATCCCTCTCATCTCTCTAGCTTTTTCTTTCTTAATCAACTCTTTTCTGTTTCTGGGGGGTGGGAATGTTACTTTTATATTACTTGATATTACAAAACCTCTTTTCTTTCTAAGTTAATTTGACTTTAATTGGGGTTGCAGTTGCATGTAAAAATGGCTCTCCGTCTCTCCCCCCTCCTCTCTCCTTGCATTTTGAGAGGGTCTCGCTATGTAGACCACTCTGGCATCAAACAGTCTTCCGACTTCTCCCTCCCAGGTGCTAGGTTACAGCTGTTGCCACCACACCAGATGAAGATGCTCCCTTAAAAACTACTAACAACTACTATTTTTCTAGTCATGAATTCTACAAATAATATGTTCTAGAAAAAGTATTTTAAAGAGGAGTCATTAGTGTTCTTTTCATTTTTGAGAAAGAGTCTCATGTAGCTTAGGTAGGCTAGCCTTGAACTTCTGCCTCTACCTCCCTGGCGCTGGTATTACAGGCATAGCCAGAGGCTCATTCTTTACCCGTCGGTATCTGTGTGAATTATCAGAGTTATTTTTAAAATCCTTTTAAAACAGAGTTCATGTGCCTGCCTGCCTGCCTGCCTGCCTCCTTTCTTTTCCTTTCTCTCCCCCCACTCCCTTTCTCTCCAATCCTGGGATCAAACTAGCAGCCTTGTAAGAACTGGCCTAGCTCTCTCACTGAGCTGTATCCCAGACCCAACACTTGTGTTTTTATACGAGCTACATGCAATTCTAACATGGTAAAATACATTATCAATATTATTTTATTTGCTGGAAACCAAACACAAATTGAGATTCATGTAAACAGTAGAAACAATAGAAGGCAAACAGAATCAGCATCTTTTAAAAACTTATTTTTATGTTTGTGTTTGGGTGTTTTGCCTGCATGTATGTATGGGCAACATGTGCGTATTGCCCAAAGAGACCGGATTCCCTGGAACTGGAGTTAGAGGAGGTTGCGAGCTGACATGTGGGTGATGGGAACCGAACCCAGCCCTCTGCAGTCTCTGCAGGAGTGACCAGTGCTCCTGACCACTGAGCATCCCTCAGCCCTAGGAATCAACCTTAAAAAATGAGGCAGAGCTTAATTCATTATTACCAACTAGATTTCAGTTATACAAGTGAGCCTGAAACATCAGAGCTTCATTCAAGATAAAGTAGAAAGGAGTTTTTTATTCTAAGAATCTTAAGGAATAGGAAACAAACATACAAACAAACCAAAACAACACCACCAAAAGTAAACCAACTTCCAAAATGCAAGAAAGAATTTTGTCTAGGAAAGAAGGGCTTCTTGGGTTTGCCTTAAATCATCAGAGAAGCTGTTTTGTGAATTTGAGGATTTGGGGGCATTAGTAAATTCTTAGAGTCTCTGAGATGCAATTTTAGATCTATAGTGTAGGGTGAGGGGAGAGAAGATGAAAAATTTTAAATTTATCTAAGATTTTTATATTTCAGGATGAACTTTATGCACGTTGATTTTGTTGGGTAGTGGGCATTTAAGGGCAGAGGGGTGCGTCTTTTCTTAAAGAAGCTGTTTGTGGTATGGCACAGGGTGTGGCTGGTACAGCCGTTTCAAGCCTGTCTTCTGTTCTGATCTCTGCTTGCAGGGTGGAGTTCCACCACAGCCACGGGCCGCGCACTCATGTGCAGTTCTGGGAAATAAGGGTTACGTCTTTGGCGGACGCGTTTTGGTCAGTGTTTTCAATGGAAATGGTATTCTCATGTATGATGTTTATAAACACTTGTGTCTGATTTTGTGGAGCAGCTGAACATTCATTAACCCAGAGATTAAGCTTCACATAGTACTGAGTTTTATTTACCTCCTGTTCCCGAGAGAGGCCCTCCGCATGCTGCCACCGATTATTTTTAATCACATTTTAGTGAGAAAAGCCCTTCACTTGAGTGCAGTGTCAGGAATGTGTAATTTCTTACCATCAGAGCCCTTTTAGTTTAAATCCATCTCCTTTCCTGCTGAACTCGGGGAGTTCCATGTTGATTTTTTTTTTTTTTTTTTGATTTTCTTGATGCTTAGAATTGATGTTCAGTGCTAAGTTTCCAGGGCCAAATAGAATAGGGCAGTCTGTGCTTAATCTGAGCTTGCTTTAGAGCTAACGTTTTATTCCATAAAAGAGTTAAAACCATGTCCAATTATCCTGCTTTTATTTCAGCAAACCAGGATGAATGACTTACACTATCTAAACCTAGATACCTGGGTCTGGTCTGGAAGGTGAGTCTAAGACCTGGGCTCCAGTTTGTAGGGCTGGCTGTGGGCTGGCATGCAGCCTGTCATAATCCAAGCCTGGGTCTCTAAAACTGAGTTGATATTTTTTCTTTGGGTTATATATCTAAACAAGAAATATGAAATTTAGATTTCCTTCCTCCCTCCCTCCCTCCCTCCCTCCCTCCCTTCCTTCCTTCCTTCCTTCCTAAGCAGAATGTCACTGAGTAGTCCAGGCTGGCCTTGAACTCTGGTTGTCTGCCACACAGTATGCTGGATATACACAGTAGAGCAGTGCAGCAGGGCACGCCTTTCTCCCAGCACCCAGGAGGCAGAGCCAGGCAGATCCCAGGAGTCTGAGGCCAGTCTGGTCTACTGAGTGACTCTGAACATCATTTATAACTAAACTAGTTTCCTTCCTTCCTTCCTTCCTTTCCTCCTCTCTCCCTTCCTCTCTCCCTTCCTCCCCTCCCTTTCCCTTCCCTTCCCTCTCCTTCCTTCCTTTCTTCTTCCATCCCTACTTCCTATTTCTCTTCCCTCCCTCTCTCCTCTTCCTTTCTTTCCTAGCAAAAATTCTATATGTAGCTCTGGCTGATTTTGAAGTCACTGTGTAGCCCAGGATAGCCTCAAATGCATGGTCTTATTTCAGCCTCTTGGGTACTGGGATTACAAGTGTGCACCTCCACCCCCACCCCCCCAGATCAGCTTTTCCTTTAAGATCTGAGATGACTGTAGTGGTGAACACATGGCGCACCATGGCCGAGGCAGGAGCATCGTGACCCAGAGGCCAGCCTGGCTACTGATGAGACTGTCTTGGGAAAATCAAAAATCTTTCATTTTGATTAATTCAGAGTTAGATTTTAATTTTTTCCCCCTTTGCTACAGGATTTCTGTTAATGGAGAAAGCCCCAAAAACCGGTCATGGCACACTTTAACAGCAATAAGCGACGATAAGCTTTTCCTATTTGGTGGACTAAATGCAGATAATATTCCACTAAGTAAGTCCATACGGCTTAGCATGCAGTCTTTACCTCCTTTACCCAGGCATCAGGCATCTGGGGAAGAATGTGTACACATCCTGAGTCTCTGCTGGGGAGTGTGGGAGCCAAGTGTGGTAGTGGCCTGAGGGGACCTCTTATGGGGAGGGATGGTTAAACACTGTTTTACATTCTTCCTGTTAATGAGTGAGAGTATGCGCATATATGCATAGATGTTCCACAGTGCGTGTGTAGAAGACAGGAGAAGTGAGGGGTGGCCCTCTCCTACCATGCGGGTCCCAGGGATGAACCTCAGGACATCATGCCGCTGGGCAGCAGGTGCCTTATCTGCTGAGCCATCCCTTTTTAATTTACTTATTGATTGATTCGTGTGTGTGTGTGTGTGTGTGTGTGTGTGTGTGTGTGTGTATACATGCCAGAACCTGGGTGTAGAAATGAGAGGACAACTTTCAGGAGTCAGTTCTCTTAGTCCAGGTGAGACCTGCCCCAGTCTTAGCAGCAGGCACATTTACCTGCCGAGCCATCTTGTGGGCCTTAACAAAAAATTCTCTATGAGTATAGATATTTTTTATTTAGAAATTTTACATACCCTTGAAACTATGTATAATGCTCATGGTGCAAGGCTGGGAAGCTCGGTTGGAAGAGCGGCTGCTGTGCCAGCATGAGCCCTGAACTCTGATCCTGAGCACCCACATTAAAGGCTGGGTATCAGGAGGAACTCCTAATCCCAGTCCTAAGTGAGGCAGGAGGATTCCTGGAGCTCTCTTCCAGGGACTCTGGCAGTGGGTCAGTGAGAGAGAACCTCATAACCGTGTGGAGAGCCCCTGAGAAAGATGCCTCTGTTGACCTCTAGCTCTGTTGTATTGAATCTGAAAGCAGCTGCATTTTCAATAAAAGAATTTTGAGGGGCTGCTAGATGGCTGAGCAGGCAAGAGCACTGACTACTCATTCAAAGGTCCTGAGTTCAAATCCCAGCAACTACATGATGGCTCACAACCACCCCTAATGAGATCTGACAACCTTTTCTGGTGTATCTGAAGTCAATTAGTATACTTATGTATAATAAGAAATAAATCTTTGGGCCTGAGTGAGCAGAGCAGACTGGAGCGAGTGGGGTTGACTGGAGCAAGCAGAGGTCCTAAATTTCAATCCCCAACAACCATTTGAAGGCTCACAACCATCTGTACAGCTACACTGTACTCACATACATAAAATAAATAAATCTTTAAAAAAAAAGAATTTTGAGCACCAGTAATCTTCTAGCACCAAACTCCATCCAAGTAGGATTATTAATTATTCTTAAAGATTTTTGATTCCCAGTTTGTGAGGGTTTGTTTGTTCTTGTTCTTGTTCTTGTTCTTTGAGACAGGGTCTCTTAGCCCAGCCTGGCCTCAAACTCATTACATAGCCAGCACAACCTTAAACTTTTGATCCTCCGGCCTCTGTACCGACTAAGCGTTGGGGTTACAGGCATACATCAACATGCCTTGCTGAAAATTTTTCATTAAATTTGGGATATAATAAGACTGACATTTGTACATATCAATAGAGATTAATATCATAACTTCATGAGATATAGTATTTTAAATTCATACCTGCTTTTTTTTTTTTTTGGTTTTTCGAGACAGGGTTTCTCTGTATAGCTCTGGCTGTCCTGGAACTCACTTGGTAGACCAGGCTGGCCTCGAACTCAGAAATCCGCCTGCCTCTGCCTCCCGAGTGCTGGGATTAAAGGCCTGCGCCACCAGGCCCGGCTTCATACCTGCTTTTAAAAAATATTCTGTGTGTATGGAAGTTTTGCCTACGGGGACTCTGTGCACCACATGTGCAGTGTCCACAGAGAGCAGAAGAGGGCGTTGGATCTCTCAGAACTGTAGTTAGAGATGGGTGTAGTTACCCTGTGGGTGTAGGAATGGAACCTGGGACTTCTGTAAGAGCAGTTGGTGCTCTTAATTGCAGAGCCGGCTCTCCAGCCTCATACTTACTTACTTTGATCATTAGCATATGGGACACTGAGTGAGCTAACCCTTCCTTCACTATAGACTAAAATTAAGCTTAGTTTGAAACACGATAACATTTCGTTTTGTTGCATAGCCACAGTGTTGCGGCTATATGAAAAGCATTCACCCCGCTTAGCAACATGTACTGAAGTGTCTGTGGGGAGAATGATACAAGATGTAGGATTTAACAATTCAACAAGAACCACATAGTGGCTGACAGCACATGTGGAAAAGTTTGTTTCTTTTGTCTCCTTCCTGCATCTCCCATCTTTCTTCTTTTTGGTGCTGAGATTGAACCAGGGCCTCAGATTTTACTAAAAGTCACAAATCTTGGTAGCTGTTGTTTTAGGATGTGGGGATACTCATATTGTAAATATTTAAATTTTATGATGTTTATGAGAGTATTTTAAATGTTTATGAAAAATATGCAAACTCACTCAAGATAATGATACAAATTAAGATAATAAACCTTGAAAAAAATTAAAATTAGATCCCAAAGGCCTAACCATAATTTCTGAACTGTCTTAATATTATAGGTGATGGCTGGATTCATAATATAACAACAAACTGTTGGAAACAACTTAGACATTTACCTTACACCAGGCCCAGGTAAGCCCTAAAGTAAAACAGTTGAGAATGTTAAAGCATTAAGATTTAGAACAGAGTACATAGTATTTGTAAGGAAACAGAAAGTTACTTCTCAAATTAGCCTCATGTTAATTAACTATATTAATTATTTTGATTATGTTTATTAGAAATGATTTATCTACTTTTTATCCATAGTTGTACAATTGAAAATGTTACTTTTAGCTAAATATGTAAGTTTGCCTAATAAGTATAAAAAAGCACAAAGTAATTTAAAACCTGTTATAAGATCAATTTTCAGTGTTACTGTTTCAACAAATAGATAGGAGTAGGGTTAGCATTCATTGTGGTTGTTTTTAGAAGACATTTAAAGCAATATATTGGGATATTTGCATTCATGTTACGTAGAGACATGATTATTTTGCATATAGCAGTCTGAGCAGGGCATGATGGTCCCTCCTTGTTATCCCAGCTTTTGGGAAATACAGGCAAGACAATTAAGACCTTAAGGCCAAACCGGGCAGTGGTGGTACATGCCTTTAATCCCAGCACTTGGGAGGCAGAGGCAGGAAGATTTCAGAGTTCGAGGCCAGCCTGNTCTACAAAGTGAGTTCCAGGGCAGCCAGGGCTATACGGAGAAACCCTGTCTCGAAAAACAAAAAAACAAAACAAAAAAAACCAAACAAACAAACAAAAAAAGAAGACCTTAAGGCCATTATTGTCTATTTGTGAATTCAAATGTAGCCTGGGCTACATGAAACCTTATCTCAAAATAAACAGCAGTATGATATATTCATGAATGTGAATATTTTAAAATGCTATTTATTTTATGTATATTATAGAATAAATATTGTAGAAACAATATGCTACTATTAAAGAAAACCAAATACTTCCATAATAATGTTTTCCAATTTAATTGACTAGCATAATGAATATGTCCTCATAGGAATTTCAGCTACAGCATGCTATAGGGCCGTCGCAGATAGCACAGTCTCCTCCCATGTATTTCAGAGGTGACCTTGCTCCAGGTTGTTTGTGTTAGTGTAAAGTCAACTTAAGATATATCTTTCTGTTGTAAACAAATGACAATTGATAGCTTATTTCAGAAAAAGACCTAAGTATTCATATATACATTGATACTTAAATCTATACTAATACTGTTTAGAAACCACCGTAGCTGCATATGCTATTCTTATATTTTTATGTCTAAAATTTCATTAGAATATATTAACATGTGTAGCTCTTTTGAAAGATATTTGCTGAATTCAAAGCATTTTGTAATTGAGACAGCTCTCAAGTTCAGCTGTTGCTTAGCTTTTCACTTTACAAAGTCACATGTCTTCATCTGGGACAGGAGGGCACTCCTGGTCTCTTCTTGGGTTTCTTTTTACCAGTTTTACAAATATATTAATTATGGATGATAGTGGTAGTAAATATGTTTAAGTTAAAGCTTTCTGACTTGCATTTCAAGCCTTACTATGTAATTAGAGCAGAACTGTTTTCAATACTGTTAGCTAGATCTAGAGCTGTGTGCCACGCTGTCTTTTGCCTGAGCTGACCTGTCCTGTCCATGCTTTGTTAGAATGTTCAGGTCATAAGTGTAGAGCAGCTGAGAGGACAGAACTGTCAGTCTGTAGAGAACGTCAGGTTGCAAGCTAGATGCCACCAAAATCAAGGCAGGAAAGGCTTTCCAGTGTTCTCCGGAGATGAAGTCCAGGTCGAGTTTCCCTCAGGCAGATAAGACAGAGGCAGATCTGCTTTCAGGTATGAGGTGGAGGAGACCAGACGGGGTAGAGCTGACTGCAAGGAGAACTCTATGTGTGTGTGGTTTGAATGAAGGGATGAGTGAGGACACTTACAATGTGAAATGACAGCTGCCAGTCTCCTCTTAGAATGCTGTGGGTCCTTGGCCTCAGCACTGTTGACATTTTCAAGGGAAGAGCTTGCTGTTGCTAGGCACGCCCTGTGCATTGAGATGCCTGGAAGCATCCTGCTTAAGACTCACTGTCCTGTGATGAAGCAATGAAGGGAAGCACTTTCCTCTCAGGCCTCACTGTCTGCAGATCTATGCCTGATTATGTGACCCTCTGTAGAGCTGTGAGGAATGACTATATCTGTAAAGATGTCATAGAAAGTGTGGCCTGTAGAGCCCTAAGTCCTGTCAGATCCCCTTAATACTGACAGCATTACCCATAATTCCCATGGCTTCTCTCCTGGGAATTATCCCAGTCCTTCCCATGACTGAGAACAGTATTATTATTATTATTATTATTATTATTATTATTATTATTATTATTATTGTCTCCTGTGCCTAACCTCTCCCTAATCCCATGCCCAATTTCTTGACATTATCTGGGTTCCTGCTGAAAATTTATACCAGTCTGCACTCCAGCAGTTGATTTGGAGAACTGGGCAGAGTATTTACCAAGCAGCATAGCTCATGCTTCATCCTGTGCCACGAGTGCACTGGTCACTGAGTGTGTGTGGAACTGAAGAAAGTGTGCAGGGTCCTACTGTTTGCACTTGTGGGGATTAAGTAAAAGGGATAAATGTATAAAAATAAATTATTCAGTAGTAAATACATGAACTCTATTGTTATTTTGGGTGACTGTTGCTCCTGTGATTTGTTCTGTTAAGCAAAGCCCCCTCAGCCAGGATGCCAGGCAGGGATCTGAGGGCAGCCAGGGATGCCCAGTGAGCTCCAGGCCAGCCTGGTCTGAGCCATAAGAAACCCTGCCTCAGCAGGAGCCAGCTGTGGCAGAACACACCTGTAATGCAGTGTGTGGGAGGCAGAGGCAGGCACGGCAAGTTCCAAGCCAGTCTGGTCTACATAGAAAGGCATCCTCCCCCAGTGCTCTATTAAAGTCAAAATAATGACTTTGTAGAATTCTAAATTTATCTTATAAAATTGAAAATTTACCTGCATAGTTTTTCTAAGAGTTAGAGCCTGTAGAAATATTGAACTTTATAAAGCAACACAATTATTTTGGTAAATAATATGAAACTTGAGATAGGTGTGAGCTATCTATCCTTTTCCCAGAGAACAATAGATGCTCAACTCATTCATGAGATAATTTGTGTCTTTAATGACTGAATAAATTAATCTTTTTATGTATTGTTTTTGCTAATCAAAGTTTTGGAGTACCTGCTGGGTACAGAATACCATACTGGGCATTTTTTGGATGGGAACATTAGAATATTCAAGTTGCACGTTGACACCAACGTGATGTCACTGAACCTAAAACTGGAAGGAGATTTACAAAATCGGCTTCAAATAGCCAGTGACCCAGTTCCAGCACACCACTGTGGCCATTTCTGACCTCACAGACTTCAGGCTTGTAGGGAGCTAGAAGACAAACGTCCAGTACCATATAGAGCAGCTGATCTTTAAATGTAAGTTAGAACAGCATAAAGTGAGCGAGTCAATGCCAAGGGTCTGAGCATTTCCTGGGGCTGCGCCTGGGAAGGAGAAGGAGTAACTTTACCTAAGCATAAGGAAAGGTGAGCAAAAGCCTGGAGCTTTTATACCTTAGGGTCAGTGGGGCTGGGGTAAAGGAAGGTTCATCCAAGGAAAGGCAAAATCTAAGCTTTGTAGGGAAAAATAGTTGTTGATCAAAAATATTAGACCAGAAGAACCAGCTCTTCTAGCAGAGATATGTCCTGATCAGGAAGTCCCCAAGACAACAGTGGATTATGACAATTTACCATAGGACTGGAGTCAGTAGGAGAGGAATTGCCATATACTCAGGCCTCGAGTTCAGCCCCTAGTACTGAAACAAAACCAACCACTCACAGATCTGCAGAAGATTCCGAAATATTTAGAAGAGACAAACATGGAGATTCCTGACAGAGCTGATAAGTGTTTGGGGACAGAAGTGCTGGTTGCCCAGTTTAACCACTGTACTTGGGCCAGGCCATTTCACCGCGCCCTGTGTGTCCGTGCAGATACTAGGTACCACTTAAAACTTTTTAATTTAAAAAGTATTATTTAAAAGCTGTCTGAAGTTGGGGGAGATGATAGATGGAAAAAATGAGGAACCCATTATGGTATTCTGTACCCAGAGTGTTGGGTATAAGGTAGAAATACGAGGGGATTTCATGTGCATTCGTCAGCTGATGGGACCCAAAGCAGGAAAGAAGGCAAACACGACAGGAAGTGACATAGAGGCCCCAAAAGAATTGGGACAGGTGCCTGTTGCGCCTGAGGGGTTGATCCTTTAAACTCATTCCAGGGATGATATGTATCAGATAAAGGGCTGAGACAGGGTCACTGGGAATTCTAACTGGCACGTGCCGGAGTGGACTGGAGAGAGCCCACTAGATAGACAGATGCCTTTCAGCGTGTGTGCTGTGGCTTTATGTTCTGTATGTGCAAGCTCTTCCCTCGCGGTGCCTCACTCTGCTGGTGCTTTTCTGTCATAGGTTATGGCACACAGCCTGTTTGGGAAAAGAAAATGAAATAATGGTATTTGGTGGGAGCAAAGACAACTTACTTTTCTTGGATACAGTAAGCAAATCTTATATTTCAACATTTTCTCTAAGTACTTGTGATATGCAAACAGCTACTCAGTGGTCTTGTCGCTATGCTAACTGCAGAGCACAGAAGGACCAGAAGGGTTGTCTGGAAGGACTGCCCTTCCAAGTCAGAGGCTTGGGATGCATCTCAGGATACTTCAGCTTTACCGACCACAATCAGTCTATTAATTTCATTAGCGAAATCATTTTAAAAAGGGCTTTCTAATGCTGGGGTTTGAACCTAGGGCCTTGCACTCACACACATTGGGCTAGCACTCAACCTCCAAGCCATGGCCCCATCTCCCTTTTCTTTTTCTCTGAGCATTACCACAATATGAGTACTTGTAGTTTAACTGTATTAAAATGTCTGCATATAAGAAGAATAATACATAATCATAGTAATAATCACCCAGAGAATTAATTTTTTAAATTATTTTTGTTGTTG
>NC_034596.1:64795501-64811019 GCF_900095145.1 Mus pahari
TGTCCTGACTGGATCTGTATGAAAAACCAAGACATCAGGAGTTCAGGCAGGTCAGTTTAGCATGTCTGATGATGACATTCACCAAGGCTATATATTCTGTCATATATAAATCTCAGAACAAAATTGTAGTATCATCAAGATAACCTTTTTGTTGGATTCTCTGGAATCTAGTTCTCAGGGAGTCTCCCTCTATCAAATCTGATCCATATAACTCTGGAAGGTGTTAATCACCTTTTCCAAAAACACAAAGACAAAACCTTTTCCCCAAATCAGCATATCCCTTCAGCCGGTAACCAGGAAAACCTGTAGCTTGCCCTCTGTCCCAGAGGAACAATAAAACAACCACAAATTCAAAATCACACACATTTTAGCCTACTTAGTAGGCCTTTCTAGTTTGTCGTGTCAGGATATTAATCCAAAATTCCCATGGAGCCCACGTTAGACAGAATATGGGTCTCCTGCAGACTTTATAAAATTGATTCACACTTCTATCTATACCTGCTTATAAGAGGCGGCTTGTCAAACCAGGATTTAAACCCAAAATTCCAGTGAAGCCCACATTAGACAGAATATGAGTCTCCTGTAAGACCTATTAGAGCAATATATCTTTATACCATCTTTAAGTATCAAAAGGTTATATTTCTCTCTTTATAGAAATGAATTACCTGGTCTGGAGCCCTTTGTACCTTTGTCTCCCAATTCTTTTTTTTTCTTTTCAATTTTTTATTACATTTCAAATGCTATCCCCAAGGTCCCCTATACAACCCCCCTACTCCTCTACCCACCCACTCCCACTTCTTGATCCTGGTATTTCCCTGTACTGGGGCATATAAAGTTTGCAAGACCAAGGGGCCTCTCTTCCCAATNATGGCCGATTAGGCCATCTTCCTCTACATATGCAGCTAGAGACACGAGCTCTGGGGGTACTGGTTAGTTCATATTGTTGTTCCACCTATAGGGTTGCGGACCCCTTCAGCTCCTTGGGTACTTTCTCTAGCTCCTCTATTGAGGGCCCTGTGTTCCATCCAATAGCTGACTGTGCGCATCCACTTCTGTGTTTGCCAGGCACTGGCATAGCCTCACAAGAGACAGCTACATCAGGGTCCTTTCAGCAAAATCTTGCTGGTGTATGCAATAGTGTCTGCGTTTAGTGGCTGATTATGGGATGGACCCCTGGGTAGGGCAGTTTCTGGATATTCCATCCTTTCGTCTCCGCTCCAAACTTTGTCTCTGTAACCCCTTCCATGGGTGTTTAGTTCCCAATTCTAAGAAGGGGCAAAGTGTCCATATTTTGGTCTTCATTCTTCTTGCGTTTCATGAGTTTAACAAATTGTATCTTGGGTATTCTAAGTTTCTGTGCTAATATCCACTTATCAGTGAGTGCATATCATGTGAGTTCTTTTATGATTGGGTTACCTCACTGAGGATGATACCCTCCAGATCCATCCATTTGCCGAGGAATTTCATAAATTCATTGTTTTTAATAGTGTCTCCCAGTTCTTTATTCACAGGGAGAAGCTGAGTGTAAAAAGACCCGAGTTGTCTGTATCCCATTTGGAGGTGGGGGAGGCAGGGTGGGGAGCAAAGGATACAGGGAAGCAGACACAGAAAGGCTTTCTTGGGTGTAGATGCTTCTCTGCTATTCTCTGTAGGCCCCTCAAACCCAGTCAGCTTCAAGTCCACCCTGCTGCATCCTAGGTCACTGCCCAAGCCCCATTCAGGGGCTGGGGGCAGTGAATTTTTATCTCAGGTTAGTTGAGTTCAGATCAATACATTGGGCGCCATTTTGTTGAGGTAAATCTCCAACCCGAATATGCCCCGGCAATGAAAACACAACTCAGTTAATATGAATACATGCTGTGTGCCTAGATTGGGCAGATCTACCACTACACTACCATCTTCCACATCTATGAGACCTCTTAGAACTTGCGGTTTCTCCAGGCCTTGTGCTTCTGCTCTACTTTTCTTCTTCCTCCTCCTCCATTGTCTTCTCTCTCTCCCATTTTCTCTCTCTCCCCCCCCTTCTGCTCTACCTTCCCTTTTATCTGTCCAATCATCAGCTCCCTTTTATTTTATAAATTAAAGTGGGAAGCAGGTTTATAGGAACTCACCTCATTCCTTGTTAGCAACCCCTCACAGGAGAACAGAATTAACATCAAATATAATTATCCCCAGGGCTAGCCACAACAGACTAGTATGATTTTTTAAATTAAAATGTACAGGATTTTTATAAACTCGTTTATAATTTATATAGTAATCTTAAGGATAGTGTCTGTTCAGCCTGAGCACAGTGGCTCATGTCTTCAATCTCAGCACTTAGGAGGCAGGGGGTAGGTTTCAACTTCCTGGAAATTAGAGTATGTCTGGTAAATATGTAATATATATATACACATATACACTTATCATAGAAGATTGTAAGCTAGGCTTGGCGCACACGCCTTTAATCCAGGCATTTGGGAACAGGGGCTTATGATGTGAATTTGATGCTGACTTTGCTACAGAGTGAGTTCCAGGACAGGCAGAACAACCAATGGATAACCAGAGAAACCTGTCTCAAAAAACCCTAATAATAATAATAATAACAGCAATAAAAATAATTATAATTATAATAATAGAATTTCTTTTAACTCAGAATCTGTTATTTAGTTGCTGAAACTCCCAGGCCTTCTGCCTCCAAGGAGCTGGGATTATATGTGTGTGCCCCACACCCAAGTGGCAGAGTCATGAGGAAGTAGATTTTAGCAATAGAGAAAAACACGTAGACATTGGCTGAACAGGAGACTTTTTAACACAGTAGTGCTCCAGGGCACAGCGCAGTGGGGAAATATCTGCAGAGCATACACCTTGGTTTGTTCCCCAAATCACCAGAAAAGTGAATAAAATAATGGAGAAACGAGGAAGTGCAAAGATGGTGTAACCAATGTGTTGGTTAGAGCAGGCCATTGAGAAAGCTTTATTGCTCGTGGGTTTTCGGGTGAAGAGAAGAGAAGACGATGTGAGCCTAAGAGTGAGAAGATGTGAGATGTCTCCGGAGCTCACTGGGAGCATGCTGGCCAGCCTGTGTGGCACAGTGACACTTGACAGAGAGAGAGAGGTTAATGTCTAGTGGTGTCGTGTCGTGTCTGCACAGATGTGGTTTACTTCAACTTTCAAGGCAGCTAATCCCAGGTGCAGAGAAACTGATGGAGGCTCGGAGTGTGGCCAGGATGATGTAACAGGAAGCGTGGAGAGGGAGCTCCTCGCCACTGCAAGAGCATGCAGTGCAGATGATCGGGACTGGATAGGAAGGTAAGGTAAAGCAGAGGAGGTTTAATACTTGGAGAACTGGGAAGAGTAAGGGAGCCAAGGATGACACAGTCACCTGAGGGGCTGAGGCAGGGAGTGAGGGCTCATCCGCACCACGTGTAAATTCCAGGACCACTTGGCTACAAGGCAAGACCGTGTCTCAAAAGGCGGCAAAGTACAATCAGGCTAGAAAACTGTCTCCGTGGCTAAGTGCAGGGCTGGTTTACAGGGAATCCAAGTTCAGTTCCCTGCATGATGTGCAGCTCAAAATTGTCTGTAACTCCAGTTCCAGAAGATCTGACATCTTCCTCCTCTGGAACCTGTGGCAACCTGCATACCTGTGATGCACATAAATACACAGAGGCACACAGACATACAGACACACAGACACACACACACACACACAGACAGACAGACACACACACATATATATGTATATGTATATGTATATGTATATATAATTTTTTGAAAAACAGCTGGGCATGGTAGCACACACGTTTTATCCCAACACACAGGAGGCAGAGGCAGGCAGATTTCTGAGTTCGAGGCCACTCTGGTCTACAGAGTGAGTTCCAAGACAGTCAGGGCTACACAGAGAAACCCTGTCTGAAAAAACAAACAAGGAAAAACATTTATATGAAAAAAATTTGAAAAGCTGTCAAAGGCCGGCTTTAACACCACAGGGTAAACTGAGTGAGGCAGCAAGGTGTGGTGTCAGTAATTGTGCTGAAAGCAGCTGACAGGGGTCGATCTAGAGATTGACTGACAGGGGCTGTTGCCTGTGACGTACAGCAATTAGAGAAAAGGAAACGGGGGGGGGGGAAAATCACACACACACACACACACACACATACACACACACAAATGCACACACACTCACATACACTCACACACCCACACATACATTCACATACACACATACTCATACACACTCACACATACACACTCACATACACATATAGTCACACACACTCACACTTACACACTCACTCACACTCACACATACTCACACACTCATACATGTACACTCATACACACTCACACACACTCACACAGTGGTTGAAGCAAAAGCAGGCTCCCTTTCTCTTAACCCTTTTATATTAAAACAAAGTTTTTCCATTTAGAAAGAAAATTACCTCATAGCCACAAGTTACACATTTTCTAAAAACATTCACCATAAAAACATATTCTTCAAAAACAGATTAAAGAGGAAATTACAATAGGATTATTAATTATATATTCCTTTATTGAAACTTATATATAACTCAACAATGCTTATCTATCTTTCTTTCCACAAGCGCATTGTAGCCCCGGAGTAGCAATTCTTTAGTCATAGGTTAACAACGTTTAAGCCAAGTCTGAGGTAGCAAGCTCTCTGTGCTGGGCTGACCTCGGTCTGTACTTACTAAGGAATAGGCTAGTCTTAGTTTTGAAGTCTTGATCAGCTAGACAGGTTAATCATCTGTTCTATGATCTATGATCTTATAATAGAATTGTTCACTCTTTATGCATAACCTTCCTATTTTCTGATGCTCACCAAAAACCTCTTACCATATCCCTAAATCACAAGACCAACAAACTCAGGCCCAGCCTAGAGTGAATGCCTACTTTGATCCTTAACTTGTCCCAAGCCTATTTCCCTTGCTGCTACAGTTCTGTGCCTGTAACCAGTGAGCACTCCCTGTGCTCCCGTCTCTCTCATGCAGCTCTTGCCAGTCTATGAGGAAGGGGCACGGTCTATTCCCGGTTCTGACTTTAGACTTTCTATTCACTACCCTAACTTCCCAAAATTATTTAAATCAAGTTAATTTCCTAAAACTACTTAAATCAAATCAGGAATTCCATAAAACCATTAATTCATATAAATAGCATTATCTCAAGAACTTTCATCTTCATGTTGATTGGCAGGAAACTTGCCCAACAGAGTGGGCTATTACCCAGGAAGTAATTACACCAGGCTGTAGGCAGTGAGGGTCTCCTGGTGTCCACTCACACCAAGCCAGATAAACAAGGAATATGTTGCAGTAAATCTCTCCAACTCATATATGCCCCGGCAATGAAAACACAACACAATTAATATGAATACATTCTGTGTGCCTAGATTGGGCAGATCTACCGCTACACTACCATCTTCCACATCTATGAGACCCCTTAGAACTTGCAGTTTCCCCAGGCCATGTGCTTCTGCTCTGCTTTTCTTCTTCCTCCTCCTCTGCGTCCTCTCCCTCTTCCTTTTCTTTCATGACAAATGTGAGACAGCACATCAGTAGCAAGAAGGAATCCTGGGAGAAGCCTCTGGTATCATCCCACACCAGAGCTCACCCACTGCAGTTGAGCAGGTCAGTGGGCTGTCTCCAGAGAGCTCACTTGCCCACTGTAGCTCCTTCTGCATATCACCCACCAAAAAAAAAAAAAAAAAAGCATTTGTACACAGAAGCTCTATTATCGGTAAAGAGACAAGCTTCTGATGGGCTGGCAAATTTCTCAGTGATTGGACTAAGATGAGCAGACGCACAAATAAGGCAGCCTGGAGGCTGGCTGAGGAGGCCAGCATTGGACCGCCATGTTTGTCTCATACTCAGATAATGCTAAGTGTATTTTGATATGTCAAAATTTGAACATAAAGGCTGAGGAGATGGCCCAGTCAGTAAACTGCTTGCTGTGCAAACATGAGGACCTGAGTTTGGATCCCCAGGACCAGTGTAAAAAGCTGGGTACAACAGTAGGTGCCTGAAATCCCAACACTGAGGAGGTGGAGACTGTCTGGTCTCTGGAGCTGACTGACCCTGTCTCAAAATCACCATTGATATCATCATCATCATCATCATCATCATCATCATCATCATCATCATCATCATTTGTTGGTAATGACAATCATCACCACAATATGGAGGGTGACTAAGAAGACTGGGAGACCTCTGGTCTCTTTACAAACTCCCTTGCATAGGCACACACAGATGAATATGTGCACACACAGCACATACTCATATACAACAGCCTACACACACTCTCACACGCGTGCACACTTACATGTGACAGGAACCTGGTGGGTTTTCTGTATGATGCCAGTTAACCACTGTGAATTGTCCTTACTGCAGTCAATGTGATTATTTTAAGTATTAGGTCAAGGTATTTATCATTGGCCATTTGAAATGCTATGAGAAAAGAAATAATGAATAAGAAGAAAATGAATATGAATTGGAAGGCCTAGTAAGAACACACATGTACATATGTGTGTATATATAGTGGAGCAAATTATGTATGCTGTTTTATAGACTGTTTTTACAATACATAGGTATTTCTGTGTATGTATTCAATAATAGGTCTATATATATGTTAGCTATTAAGGTTATATGGCTATGACTGACCAGACTAATGGTAGATATTTAAGATGTCTGAAGTTTGGGGATATTACAGAAACCACGGCATGAAATAGTCGTGGGTATCCTCTTTGGCAGGCATGCAGCTCCCTCAGGAGGAATCCCAAGAAGGAACCCTGATAGGTCAGAGATGGCTCCCACTGCCCTTGTTCAACCTCCATCTGTCTGTCTGCCTCACGCCTTGCTGTGCCCACTCTGACTTCCAGCTATATTTAACCCACTGACTGAGTTGCACTTTCTCTACTAAAGCTAGTCTTTCATCTCCAGGGCTTTGGGAGTGTGGCTCTCTTCTGTGTTTGTTGAGGTCCTGGAGTCTCAGCATGTGGATCCCACTGGGAAAGTCCCCCTGACTTGTGTTGTTGGTTTATTCTCTGATTGCTGCAGAGTCCTTCAGAGCCATAGTTTCCCCCCCCCCCTCCGAGACAGGGTTCCTCTGTATAGCCCTGGCTGTCCTGGAACTCACTCTGTAGACCAGGCTGGCCTCGAACTCAGAAATCCACCTGCCTCTGCCTCCCAAGTGCTGGGATTAAAAGCGTGTGCCACCATGCCTGGCCTCAGAACCATAGTCTTCCATGGCCCCAGGCTAGCATTTCTATCAGCCAGACGTTCATTTCCTTTGCTAGCTCATGAGCTCCTTGGATGTTGACACAGGCAGGACTTTTCTGGGTTGGTTTCCTGCTCCTGAGACATGCCCACTGAGAGTTAGCTCTCATAGGCTGGCTCCTCTCTGCTTCTTGCTCTTTTTTCCCATGATAAGGGCGCAGGAGCTGGGTACCTGCACAGTAGGAGAGCTGGGCATATACCTGGGGTGAAATCCAAATGTTCCTACACTTCTGTACCCAGAGCATCTTACCTCTTCTTATTTGGAGTTAGTAATAAAAAGGAAAAGCCTCCATGAAAATAAAAGGTAGATATTTTCCTAGCACGGGGAGGCCCTGGACTCAGACCTAGGAAATTATAGGGGACATAAGTGCTTGTAGAAGTGCTGACTAGGGGCTGGAGAGATGGCTCAGTGGTTAAGAGTACTGGATGTTCTTCCAGAGGTCCTGAGTTCAATTCCCAGCAACCACTTGGTGGCTCACAACCATCTGTAATGGGATCTGATGCCCTCTTCTGGTGTGCATGAAAATAGCATACTCATCATATACATTAAATAAATAAATAAATAAAAGAATGCTGACTAAAGCAGCCACCGGTGTTCAGTTTTCTAGCCCTGCAAACACTGAAGAAGAAAGAAAGACATTCAGTCTCTTACTTTTCTTTTAAAAGATCAGAAATGTTTCATTTTTATTTTATAATTATTTTTTAAAATTGTCAAAAAACAAATTTAAGCACTATAAAGAAAAGAGGAAACAAAGTTAAAGCTAAAGCAAAAAAATTAAAATGACAAAATAGGCAAGTTTTGCCATTTTTTAAAGATTAATTAATATTTATTCTATGTGTAAAATGTTTGCCTGCATGTATGGCTGTGTACCATATACATGCCTGGTTTCCATGGAGGGTGTCAGATGTTGTGAGCCACCATGTGGGTGCTGGGAACTGAACCCAGGTCCTCTGGAAGAGCAGCCAGTGATCACTCTTAACTGCTGAGCCATCTCTCCAGCTCAAGGCTTTTTTGTTTGTTTTGTTTTGTTTTGTTTTGCTGAGAAAGGGTTCTTCTGCATGCTCTGGCTGTCCTGGAACTTGATTTGAAAACCAGGCTGGCCTCAAACTCACAGAAATCTGCATGCCTCTGCCTCCTGAGAGCAGGCATTAAAGGTACCATCACTGCCTACAAGTTTCATAACTTTTAAGACTGACACATGTGTCAGTTTATGTCCTCTGGTGCAACATCTTGCACATACATGGCAACATCAGAATTCACATAGGAAGGACTAACTATTCTTATATTTTTAACTTTTAACTGTTTTTGAGAGTTTCACATACGAGTACACTATATTTCTGTCAGTCCCACCCCTCCCACTCCCTTATTTATACAAACTAGTTCTGTAAGTCCATGTGGCTCACTATCCTACTGATCTACCCTTCTGTCTTCTTTCATGCCACATCCTTTCTACCCCGGGGACTGAGTTTCACTTCGGCTCTTGGTTTTCCTTTGGGCCTCATGCATATTAACAAGTGTTCTACTATTTAGCTAGATGTCCAGCCCCTGAATCCTTTTAATTAAAGAGAATTATGCATGATGAATTGCATTTTCTATTTCCTTGAATTTTGCTCTCTAGTGACAGTTTTGGAGTTCTGGTTTCTTTAAAAAACACAGAAATATTAGAACACCTAGGATTTAATGTTGATCCCGGGTGTTGGATATGATGCTGCTTCAGACTATCCACAGCAGGTGACTGTGATATGCCTTGTGTTCTAGCAGAGGTGTGATTGTTGTAGCTGCAAATAGTTTCTGCAATAGTGTGACATTTAGAATCTAGGTACTTTTCAGAGGGTATATAAATACCCTGATTGCTTGGTGAGTTGTTGTTTGGTTGCTGTTGATCGCTATTTATTATTAAGTAGTCATGTGCAAAGATTAGATATCTTGATGGTGAAGGTTAAATTTGCCCCAAGGAACTTGATGGCCCTAATCAGCAAGATAACGTTGTCCCCTCTCCCCTCTCTCTCCTTTTCTTTCCTATTTAGTGTTAGAGAGTTGAAAAGTTGGAAGAAGAGGGGTGGAGAAGGGTGGAAGAAAGAACCCACAAAGCAGCAAACACTGGCTCCATTGCTCAAATGTTGCTATCTACAGTTTTTACACTGATTTTTGTGAAAATTAACTGAGAAGGAAAAAAGAATACTTGGCTTGCCAGGCGTCACAACCACTCCTGTAACCCTGGTACTTGGGGAGGCCATAATGAAAGGATCACCTTCAGTTTTAGCCCAGCCTTGGCTATAGAGTGAGTCCATACTCACAAATGAGCAAACTAGCTGGAGATGACTTGTTTGGAACACTTGTTGCTCTCCCTAGGAGCTGGTTTGGTGCTGGCATCCATGACTCTCCTCCTGTCATTCCAGCTCCAGGAGACATGATGCCCACTTCTGGCCTCTGGGGTACTTGTTCTCTCATGTGAATCTCATACATTCACACAGATGCACACATGTAAATAACACAACAAATTTGAAAAACAACAACAAAACTAATGCTTGAGATATGTCTTGACCATTAAAAACTAAGGTTTCCAGCCAAAACCACCAAACAGACAAAGACCTGCTTAAATTCGGTGCAGAGGACTAGCTCTGACTTGGAGTGCTCGCCTGGCATTCAGGCCGCCCCTGAGAGACAGCTCATACAACTTGAGCAGAGGTCCTGTGTAACCTGCGTTCAGGCGCTAACCATTCTCTATGCTTTATTGACAGGTCATGTCTTGACTGCATTGGGAAAAATGCTATCATTTTAAAAAGTCAAATATCTTTATTACCTCCTAAACTTCTGCAGCAAGTCCTCAAAAAAATAACATTTTGGACTGCAGCTAATTACCGAAAGGAGCAAAGAATTCCAAAGGAAGAGACAGAAAATAAGCAGCCGAGGGTCAGTAGCTGCTGAGCCCTCTAGGTCCAAGTGTGGCTGCGTGTGTGCATCAGACCACGCATTTCTCCCTCCACTGCAGTGAAGGCTGGACTTAAGGACACAGTGGGAAACACGTGTTTTGCTAATGTGATTACATGGTACGGGATATATGGAAATAAGATGTAGTTAAAAATGTATCTGTGTGTTTGTTTACTGATTTGCTTGTAAAAGAATGTGTTCTTCCTGGAAATAAGTACAGTAACAACAGATCTTAACTCAGTGTGTACGCTTTTCTTGAAAGATTATATAAATCTGAAAAACAGAAATAGCTCTAAGATCTTCAGAAATCCTGTAATACAACTGTGGACACAGATATAAAAACATTCCTAATTTACTTCCACATTTTAAGATCACCTAAGTGTCTCCTTAAATAGCACCATCAGAACTTTCTGTCCCCTTTGTTGAGCAGGGAAGAATGGTTAGTAGTTCTGGCTCCACCCTGCTATGACTGGGTGGAGGTTGGTTTTTCTACCAGCTTTGAAATGTTGTGGTGTGGGTTATTAGTAGCTTTTGAGACATGAAAAAATATACTTTACTTTGAGAAAAGTGTTTCTAAAATATTATTTGTAAGTAATGTGGGGTGGTAATCCAGTATTTTTGACTCTCTAACCTCCCCCACCCTGCCTGAGCTATGCTGCTCTACAGATGTGATGCTCACGTGTCTATACGCTCACTTGTCCACACGCTGACAACCTCCTGCTGCTCTTGGTGCCAGCCATCCAGAAACAGGAGGCCATACTGTTACATTTGTCAAAACGGTATTAGGCCATTTTGAGACACCTTTCTTCATATTATATGCCTTCCTTCCATTACAGTTACTTTCCTTCCATTACAATGAATTACTAAAGGGTCAATCTATGACATTACCCCCTCACTGTTACCATGTAAGTTATTTCTGACCTTTACAATTCTGGGAGAGTATATTTCTATATTGTATATAATTTATAGTGAAAACTGTACTTGATTAAACTGTAGATATGTTTTATACATGCTGTATTTTGGATGTGTAAAGCTTCTATTTATGTGTTGAACTAGTTAGTGTTTGAAGTTTATTTATTGAACACAGTATAGATTTATTGCCTCGCAGCTTCATCAGTATGCATCAGTCAGAGTTCATTTCTGTGTGGCGCTGGCAACGTGATTCAGTGTGCAAAGTGCTGAGCGAGCCCAATGGGCCTGGCTCCATCCCTGGCACCAGCATAGGCCAGGAGGAGAGAGCTAACGCCATAAAGGTCACTCGCTGACCTTCACATGTGCCCAAACATATGATGCACACAATACAATAATATCAAATAAATAAATAAAACTTAAACTTTTCAGTGTGGACTTTTAATTTTTCTTATCATTTTTAGTATGTATAACAGATTTGAAAAATGAATTTTATAAATAATATACTTCTTGGGGGGAAATTATTATTATGAACTTAACTATCAGCATTTTATAATTAAGAACACGTACACACACACAATTAGCCCATAAAAAGACAGAACACTATGGCACAGAGGACGTGGGTCACAAATGGACCCCAGTCTGCACCTCATTACAGACGAGAAACAGGCAGGACTGGGTGGGGCTCAGTAATGCATTCAGAAGCACACTGCAGCAGCATACCCCCTGGCAACTGGGTCCTGCCTCCCGGGTTCCTCCTGGTTCCCATGGATGCTGAAAGGATCATCACCATCGAACAACCAAGTGTTTTCTTCATTAACCTGTGTGGGACTTCCGTTTTAAAACCATAATCTATTCCTAGCCCCAAAGGCTCATGGCTATCATGTGCATTTATCTTCCGGAGTCTCTAAATCTTAACAGTGAGACGATCCTTCAGCAGCCCCAGTTCAAAGTCTCTGGCACTCATTCCTGGCTTTGGAGATGTCTAAGCATTCCCTGTGGATCTAGCTTACAGCAGAGGAGACAGGACCTTGGACCTGGAGTCCGAGCATGCCCAACTCCTGGGGTATCCCTGTTCCATGACTCTTTCAGTGACCTGTGGTGAATTAAGTTTTTGTATTATCTTAATGAGTATGGTGGTTTGAATGAAAATGGCTCCCATAGGCCCATGGAGTGGTACTCTTAAGAGGTGTGGCCTTGTTGGAAGAAGTGTGCCACTGGGGTGGGCTTTGAGGTTTCAGATGCTCAAGCCAGGCCCAGTGTCACTTTCTCCCTTCCTGCTGCCTGATGATCTGGATGTAGAAGTCTCAGCTCCTTCTTCAGCACCATGTCTGCTTGCCAGGAGGATAATGGACTAAACCTCTGAACTGTAAGCCAGCCCCAATTAAATAAACGCTTTCCTTTATAAGAGCTGCCATGGTCATGGTGTCTCTTCACAGGAATAAAAGCCTAACTGAGACAATGAGGAAAATCTTTTTTTTTAAGATTTATTTATTATATGTAAGTACACTGTAACTGTCTTTAGACACCCCAGAAGAGGGCGTCTGATCTCATTATTGATAGTTGTGAGCCACCATGTGGTTTCTGGGATTTGAACTCAGGACCTTCAGAAGAGCAGTCAGTGCTCTTAACCACTGAGCCATCTCTCCAGCCCCCCTCTTTTTTTTTTCTCTCTTTTTCACACTTATTTATTTATTGAGGTGGGGATATGAGTAGGTCAGAGAGGCACACACAAACACTAAATAAATACAATTTCAAAATTAAATAATAAAACCAATTGAAAGAGCATTAATATAAAATTCTCATTTAACCTACTGAAATGTAACAAAGAATCCAGCTATGTATTAACATAAGACTTCTTCGTTACTTATTTGTTTGTTTGTTTGTTTGTTTGTTTGTTTGTTTTTGAGGCAGGGTCTCTATATAACCCTGACTATCCTTGAACTCATTATGTAGATCAAATAGGCCTCAAATTCTGCCCCCCTAGGAGTGGGATTCAAGGAGTACACAGGCCATCGCCCAGCCAACGTAAGACATTTTTTTTTGATGAAAAATAACCTTGTTTCCAAAATCAAAATTCAGAACAGCAATGGTACTGTTTTACATTTTTATGAGTATACTTAATAAAATACATCTAGGTTCTTTAGTTTGCTCTCTACCCAATGTATTATGTTTTTAAAGTACATTATTGCATGTGCGTGCGTGTGTGTGTGTGTGTGTGTGTGTGTGTGTGTGTGTGCACAAGCATGCTGAAGCTAGTTTTCTTCTTCTACCGTATGGGTCCCAGTGATCAAACCCAGGTTATCAGGGCTGGTGGCTTTCCATAATGGCCTCTGTGCTGCAGAGATGAGCCTTTATGACAAGGGGTGGAAGCTATGTTTGTCTTTGGGTGTAAAGGTAAGTGTTTAGAATCTGATTAGTGGATTCCCACAGTCATCCTTTGGATGGAACACAGGGCCCCCGATGGAGGAGCTAGAGAAAGTACCCAAGGAGCTGAAGGGGGCTGCAACCCTATAGGTGGAACAACAATATGAACTAACCAGTACCCCCAGAGCTTGTGTCTCTACCTGCATATATAGCAGAAGATGGCCTAGTCAGCCATCATTGGGAAGAGAGGCCCCTTGGTCTTGCAAACTTTATATGACCCAGCACAGGGGAGCACCAGGGACAAGAAGTGGGAGTAGGTGGGTAGGGGAGCAGGGCGGGGGGGTATAGGGAACTTTGGGGATAGCATTTGAAATGTAAATGAAGAAAATATCTAATAAAAAATTGAAAAAAAAAAGAATCTGGTTAGTAATCATACTTGTTTAGAAACATGGTCATGGTGCATTCTTTTCTAATATTCTGAACTCACCAGCCCCAAGTAGTTGGCTAGGTTTCTAGCAAGCACGATTTTCCCCTATTAATTTGGCCTTAAGTCCCATAAAGCTGCCGTTGGCTGCCAATAAGATATGAATGTCACTACTGGGCCTTTAAGGATATTTTGCGGACGCTGACTTTGGTGCGGTCTGTCGTCATCACAGCTGCGCAGGACTCCTGAGTGCTCCCCTCCCTTAGCAGTTTGCCCAGCACCTTCTGGTTCCCTGAAAGCTTGTACTCAGGGAGGAGGCTCTGACGATCCAGCTCGAATCCTCTCAGTCCTGAAGGGCATAGAAAAAAGGCAGTTCCCTCCTGTGGCAGACGGACAGAAGATGGGGGGGGGGGGGGGGTGGCGAGAGGCAACAGACTCACTTGATGAATTCTGGGAGTCAGACTCAAGAGACCAGCATCAGGGTGCAGATCTGAGTTTATTGCCCAGTCCATAAGCTTATATACAGTGTTCAAGCCAATCCCAAGGACTTAAATCTTTGACCAATCATATCTCGCTACACGCTATACCCCACTGTGCCCCAGTGAAAACCCCGCCTAATGAGGTAACTCAGAAAGGGGGCGGGGGGGGGACATGTCACCTGTAAGGGCTTCTGTGAAGAAGGGGAGCAGGGAGGGAGAAGCCACCGTCCTGACCTCAGTTCCTTTTTGCTGTCCTACTAGTGTTCCGGGAACCATCTTAGATCTAACTTCTTGTTTAGCAGATCAGGACTCCTCGAGGTGACACACAGGAGCCTGTGGCGCCTCGCTCTCGATCCCACTTTTGCCTTCACAAGGCTGACTTCCACATCCCCCACACCCTCCCAGATAGAGGCGTGGGAAAGGACTTTCTGACTAGGACTCAAGGATTTAGGCTACAAGCAGGTCCTCATAAAACTAGAAAACTTCTGAACAGCTAAGGAAACAAAGAAGCAAAGGCGAGCCCAGAGAGAGGGACAGAACTGTGACAACTATATTCTCTGTCACTAACATTCCTTCCCAGGGGGAGATGCGAAGCAACAGCTACACTTCCCAAGGTCCCAACCACAAACCGAGGCATGAGTCTGACAAATTTCCCTCTAGAGAACCGACGAATTTCCTGGGCTTCATTAGAGCCTAGGCGAGGCGTTACTGAGATGAGTGGACCTTTGTCCCTCAACTAGCCACACCTGAAAAGCCTACTGCGGAGGGAATGATGTTTTCTGTCCCTCTCAGTAATCAGGGTAATCGTGGATGGAGCCCCGGAAGTCTTCCCTAGTTTATTACACTGTAGGCCCCGCCCCAGGCCGTGTGCAGAGTTGCCAAGTGCTAGGCCCCTCAACTGTTCTCAGGGAGTGTAAACCATCAGCCAAGCCGTCCAAGTGGGACGATCTTGTGTAAGGTAGGGTACAGCTGAACTCCCCGAGATGGTGGCTGCTTGGTTCTGAGGACTGTCACTCATATCTGAAAGAGGGTTAATAGAATACATAAAGTCAAGAAGCAAAGAATAAAGAAAAAAGAGCCAGGCATGGTGGCGCACGCCTTTAATCCCAGCACTTGGGAGGCAGAGGCAGATGGATTTC
>NC_034596.1:64811144-64815506 GCF_900095145.1 Mus pahari
AAAGAAAAAAAAAACCCAATTATGATGGGCTATAGACCTGAGCAGAGAGTTTTCAAAAGAAGAAATAAAATTACCAAGAAATACCTCAAAAAGTGTTCATCATCCTTAGCAGTTAGGGAAACGCAAATTATCGAGACAGAATGACTAAGATCAAAAAAAAAAAAAAAAAAAACATAAAAATTGGTGAGGATTAGGGGACGGGGAATCCCATTCGCTGTAGGAGGGATTGCAAATTGGTGCAGCCACCATGCAAACCACAGAGAATTCTAGAGAAGCTAAAAATGAATCTCCCGTATGACCCAGCTAATAGCACCGTGGTATACGCCTGAAGGACCCAACATCCTACCCCACAGATACTGACTGACTCAGCCCCGTTCATCGCTGCTCTAATCACAATAGCTAGGGGATGGGAACGACTGAAATGTGGTCAACTACTGTGTGGATAATGAAAATGTGCTACCTGTACACTGCGAAACACTATTCAGCTGCAAAGGAAAAGGAAATCAACTTTGTAGGTGAATGGAAGGACCTAGGAAATAGTATACCGAATGAAGGAACCCAGACCCAGAAAGCCAAACGACACATTTTCTTTCTCACTGTGGTCCCTAGCTCCAGCTTTCAGGTGTGGGTGTATAACCTGGTGTAACCTGGTGAGACCTTGGGAGAGCGTGGGGGGGAGGGAGCGTTAGAGGGAAAAACAGCAGAACATGGGTGGTATGAAGGGAGAAATGGGGAAATGGGAAGGGTACACTTGGGGAAAGACAGTAAGGAGAAGGATGTTCTGAAACTCCACAGGGTAAAATCGTAAGATCGATTTTACACACACCTAAATTTACATATAATAAATATGTGTTTGCATATGTGTAGTTGAAGCTATTAAATTATATTTAATTTAAAAAGTTATTTTGTGCAGACCTAAAAGTATATGTAACAAATACTTTTGTGTGTGTGTCTGTGTGAAGTAATGAAGTTATAGTTACATCACTTGGGTGATAGTGTCCCCTCAAGACTTATAAACCAACAAATCTTCCAGTGCCAGGCATAAAAAATCCTTTGTTATTGCTCAAGAAAGTTCAACATACTCTCCCAACAATATAGGCTGTTATGATTGCCTCCAAAAAGTCCTTATTGTGACATTATTTTACAATTTTTATTTTTGTGCACCATGTGTGTGGGTGCCCACTGAGGCCAGAAGGTATCAGGTCCCCTGGAACTCGTGTTACGGGAGATTGTGTGTGACCTGATGTGGGTGTGGGGAACAACTCTGATCCCCTGGAAGAGCAGTAAATACTCAACCGCTGAGCCATCGCTCCAGCCCCATTGAGCCTGTTTTTAATCTTCTTTCTTCCGATAACATTTTCTCACACTAAACAATATGCTTTATTATCTAATGACTCACTGTACAAGCTACAAAAAAAAAAATGCTGCTTTCGTTTTGAAGGAGAAAAGCCCTTGTTTATAATAGACATATCTGTGGTGCTCTTCAGAATGCTGACATTATATGAATAAGTTGTTCTGGCAGGCAACACTGAATTGAAAACCTTCAGTATTCTACCTATTTCTTGATTTTGATTCCAAGATCAAAAGCATGTTGTTATAAATAGGTTTGGTTCTGATATGAGTCAACTTCTCAGAATCTGAAAATATTCTTGAACATCGACTTTGAGTAGAAATAAAATGTAAACACAAAGAATGGAAATGCTTTATCTTCTTGGTTCTTATGTAGGGACTGAAGAACTTGCCCACACGTGTGTGCTTGTGTGTGTGCGCTTGTGTGTGTGCGTGGTATACATTTGCATGTGGATGTGTCCACCAGAAGATGACATGCACATTTGCCTCAGTTGCTCTCCACCTATTTTTTTGAGACTGTGTCTCTCTGTGGCGTTTACTAACTCAGCTAAGGCTGGCTAGGGAGTGGGCTCTCAGGACCTGCTCCCCTCTCTTCCTCCCAGTCCTGGAAGAGCACAGGCATTGGCATCTTACAGGTTCTAGGATCTGAATTCAAGTCCTTATGCTTGATCAGCACTTCCCCAACTAAACCATCTCCTTGGGAGTTTAATCTATACAGATATTTCACAAGATCTCTCTGTAGTCCAAGCTTGCTTCAAACTCATGGCAGTCCTCCTGTCTCAGCCTCTGGAGTGCTGGGGTTGAAAAGAACTGTTTCTTCATTTGGAAATTTGATTTCTGTTTAGATAAAATGTCAGTGACTTAGTTATACTTTCTTCGTGTCTCCCAAAATTATGTCAGATTACAAAAACCCATGTTAAAGATCTCTTAAATTTTATTTTTTAAACAAACTTTTTTTAAAAAAAAAAAAAAAAAAAAAAAGTCGGGCTGGTGAGATGGCTCANNGGGTAAGAGCACCTGACTGCTCTTCCGAAGGTCCTGAGTTCAAATCCCGGCAACCACATGGTGGCTCACAACCATCTGTAACAAGATCTGACTCCCTCTTCTGGAGTGTCTGAAGATAGCTACAGTGTACTTACATATAATAAATAAAGCTTTTTTAAAAAAAAAAAAAAAAAGTCTTGCAAGTAAATACATCACACACCGAGTGAGGGTATCATCCTGAGTGAGATAACCCAGTCACACAAGAAGTCACTTGATATGCACTCACTGATAAGTGGATATTAGCTCAGAAACCTAGAATACCCAAGATACAATTTGTAAAACACATGAAACTCAAGAAGAACAAAGACCAAAATATGGACACAAATGTGTCTATGGTAAGACATAGTGTTCTCTGGGTATATGCCCAGGAGGGAAATTGATGGGTCATACAGTAATTCTATTTTTATTTATTTATTTATTTATTTTGAGAAATCTCCAAGCTGACTTCTACAATGGCTGCCTTAATTTGCATTTCCACCAACTGTGAACAAAGGTTCCTTTCTGTCTTCATCCTCTCCAACATTCGTTGTCGGATTGGTTGATGGTGGCCATTCTGACTGGGGTGAGGCACCATCTCAAAGTAGTTTTAATTTGCATTTCCCTGATGGCTAGGTCAATGGAACACTTTTAAAAATAGCTATTGGCCGAGCGTGTTTCTTTTTATTTTTAACTTGCCTATTTGTTGACTGGCAGTTTTATTTCCTTGGTATTTAATTTCTGCAGTTCTCCGTAAACTCTGGATGGCAACTTAACCCTCTGTCTGAGGCATAGCTGGTACAGATGATGTCCCATGCTGTGGGCCACATGTGCTCTGCTGACCGTTTCCTTTGCTGAGCAGAAACTTGATTTTCATGTGAATCCACCTGCTGATGCTTGGGGCTAGTTCCTCCATTGCTGCTGGTCCTCCATTTAAAAGGTTCTCTATTCCCCGGTATCTTGAATACTATCCTTCGGGCTTTCTTCTAGAAGTTTCAGTGTTCCGGGTTTTTAATTAGGCCTTTGATCCATTTTGTATTGGTTTGTGTACAGGTGAAAGATAACGTGTAGGGAGAAGCCCAGCTTTGGCAGCACCGTTTGTTGAACAGGCTATCTTCTAGCCAGTCCACATTGCCTCCTTCTTTGTCAAAATGTAAGTGGGCTCGGCTTTGCAGTTTTATTTCCGGCTGTCTATTCTTTCCCATTGCTCTGTCTGTCTGATCTCACATCAGTACCAGTCTCTCTGTCACTATAGCTCTGCAGTATAATATTGTGACACACCTCTAGTATTGTTCTTACGCCTCAGTATTGCTTTGGTTATTTGTGATTCCATATGAACTCTTGTATTAATCTTTCTAAACCTGTAAAAAGCGATATGGGCATTAACAAGCTTTTACAATCTAGTCTATTTTTCCTAGTTTTCCTTTTACTGCTCTCAAAACCAGTAATCCACAAACACTATAACTAAACTTTAAAAGCATTTTAAAATCATTTTATCCATTCAGCTACTTGCCTGAATGTATGTCTGTGCACCAAATGAATGCTTGGTGCCCCTGGAGCCCCGGAGCTTAGCGGAGGGTAGTGGTCCATGTAGGACTGGTGCTACAGCTGGTTGTGAGCTGCCACGTGGGTGCTGGGAATTGAACTGGAGTCCTCTGGAAGGGCAGCCAGTGCTCTTAACCTCTGAGCCATCTCCCCAGCCCGTTACTTAACATGACTTTTTGTTTTGTAGTCAGCTTTACAGAAGAAAACTTGTTAGATAGGATGGGGGGGGGAGGGCTGGTGAGATGGCTCAGTGGGTAAGAGCACCCGACTGCTCTTCCGAAGGTCCGGAGTTCGAGTCCCAGCAACCACATGGTGGCTCACAACCATCCGTAACAAGATCTGATTCTAGAGTGTCTGAAGACAACTACAGTGTACTTACATATAATAAATAAATAAATAAATCTTTAAAAAGAAGAAGAAGAAGAAGAAGAAGAAGAAGAAGAAGAA
>NC_034596.1:64815721-64829367 GCF_900095145.1 Mus pahari
TCTCTCTCTCTCTCTCTCTCTCTCTCTCTCTCTCTCTCTCTCTCTCTTTTCAAATCACATGTGCCAGCCCTGTGTCTCACTTTCCTCTGCCCCACCCACTCCTATCAAAAAGTGGAGGCACCCTGGGGCTGTTCTGGATGGGACAGACAAGGTTACAGAGCAGCGAGGATATGGTCTATCTTCCTGACCAGCTTTTATACTCTACTGAGGTGAGGTTTGCATTCTTTGTACACAGGTCCTCCTCAGGCTTGCTGGCCAGCAGCTGTCCAACCCCCTCTACTGACACGTACACACTCCAGCTCCTTGACCTGCATAGGCTGAGCCCTTCATCTCCAGTCTTCTGCCTGGACTGCAGCAGAAAGTCTCACTAGCTACAGCCTTGTGCTGTGGGTCCAGGCTCTTTATATTTGTGTGTGTGTGTGTGTGTGTTCTCTAAAATGGAAATGGCTTGTAACAGCATCTTTTATTGGCCAAATGTAATTATTGTCTCTGAGGCTACTACTTGGATCTGCTAACCTAAGCCTAGTCCTGGATGCTTCTAGCCTCCCTACAATCTAATCTAGGCCTAGAATGTTTTCAGCCCCCGAGACTCACTGCTGAATTAAACTCACCCTCTCTAGTTCTTTCTGGGCTCTGGCTGACTGGTTCAACTCAGCTGTTCTGATTCAAAACTCGTCTCCGAGCTGACTGGTTCAGTCTCGTTCTCTTGGCTTCTCCTGCTTGCTCTGCTTGGCCTCATAACTAACTTTGGCAAAATGTTCCAACCTTCTGCTCCTTCTCATTCTCTAGGTCTTTCTATTTCCACCTGTGCCTAGCTTGTTCCCCCCCCCCCTCTCTCTCTCTGGCCCTTAAGGAGCTCCTCTTTCCTCTCCTTGTGAGAGCTGGGTATATGTCCTAGTCTATCAAATCTTTCTCTGACCTGTCACTATGTCTGCTATTCAATTAGACATAACTTTCAAACATGGGTGCTTCCTCCTACAAACTAACTTTACCTTCATCGTTTGGGATTAAAGTGTGTGCTAAGGGTGTGTCTGTATTCCAAACAAAGTAGCCATGTTGCTGGATTAAAATCCCTCTACAATGGCCCAGGACTGTTTGTAACTATTGATAGTCTCATGGAGTGACAGAAGTCTAGCCTCTTGAGGACCAAGGTCAGTAGTGGCTCTGTGATGTAGGTCACCTTCATCTGGCTTCTGTGGCAAGATCCTCTGGGATGCTAACTGTTCTTGTTAACTGAAGGGTATCAGTCCAGAACATGGGTTTTGTGCTTAAAAGCTCACTCTGAGAAAGGCTTGGCGCTACACTGGGATCCCAAACTAATAAAGACTTTCTATTGGCTTAAGTTCATGTCTGAGCTGTCCTCTCGAGTGGCTACACCCACACCACCATCAAATTTTTCTTGCAAACAATAATCACGGGGCAGTACGATGTGTCCAAGTGCAGCTCATCTGGAATAAGGCTGATCTGTGGAGGAATATCCACTTGCCTGCTCCCGACCCCCCAGGGCAAGGTGATCTCCAATGCTGGAGGATCAGTTGCTCACCACAAACCTCAGCTTAGTGCAAATTGGTCATTCACATTACAGACAGATTTACAGTGGGAGAGGTTGTGGCCAACAGTGAGAGATGTCTTTTATCCGCCCCGCCAGACATGAAACTGATGCTAGATTCTCATCTCCAGTGTCATCCAGCACGAAGTGGCTGGTGGAAATGCTGCCGATATCTTTTTGACGGTATACACCCTGGGCAGCTGCAGGAAGGCTATTTCTCTCTCTTTCTCTGGTAATGGCAGTGAGGAAGGCCCCCTCAGCACAGCACCAAGTGCACTGGACATCTCTTGCAGGGCAGTATTGCCTCAGGGAGACCTGGATGAATCTGGTCAAGAAACTTACAGAATCTCCACGTTGGTGCACACCTTTGATCCCAGCGCTTTAATCCCACACCCCAGACCCTTAACTCTTGAGTTCCAGCAAGCACATCTACAGCACCTGGAGGGAGTTTCAATGAGTAAAGGGTTTTTTTGTTTGTTTGTTTTGTTTGTTTGTTTGTTTGTTTTTGGTCGTTTTTTGTTCAGTGTATATTTTGCTCAGTGTATATTTAGCAGTCCCAAAACGAAGAGAGGAAAGAACACACAAGATGAGCAGCATGGAGAGCCACCATTTAAATGAGGAACCTGAAGTGTTTTCCAGTCCAGCCTTATTTTATGGGCGAGGAATTGAGTTTAAATAATTCGTAATTATCATTTGGCCTCTTAGAAGCCCAGATTGTGAGTCTGGGATTCGCATTCCTTCCCCAAGGGTGGGTTGTTATGGCTTAGGAACTGTCCAGGCCGGGAGCACCCGGAGGCGGGAGGACGATGTTGGGAGGACTCGGAGGCCCGAGGGCCCGAGTGGGAGGATTGCACAGCAGTAGGACAGCACGGCGGTGGGACCGGACGACGGGAGGCTCGGCAGCGCAGGGGGCGAGAGCGCTTCCGGAGCGTGGGGACACTGTCCGCAGCAGACGACTTCCGGCGGTGGCGTAAACAAGGCCCCGGCGGCCGGAGGCGGGGCGGGCTGCGAGTGCGAGCCTGGTCGGCCGCTCTCCCGCTCCGAGGCAGGGTCCGGCCGCGGCGCGGTCCCCGCGAGACCCGCAGCCGCTGTGGGCGCGCGCCCCAGCGCTCGGCCCGGAGGCGGAGGCGGAGGCACAGCGCAGGAGAGGCGGGTCGTCAGCGCTGGCTGCGCGCCGCGGTCCACCGCTCCGCTTTCCTTTGTCTCCCGCCTGCGGGGCCGGAGCGGTCTCGGTGGCCAGCGGTGCAGCCTCAAGATGGCTGATGGCAACGAGGATGCTCGAGCGGAGGACCTGCCGGGCCCGGCCTTCGAGAACTACGAGGCCATGGAGCTGGCCTGCCCGGCCGAACGCAGCGGCCACGTCGCCGTCAGCGATGGGCGCCACATGTTCGTCTGGGGCGGCTACAAGGTCAGTAGGGCCGGGTGGGCACGATCGCCGCCGCGGCTCTTGCTCACTCAGGAGAGCATCTTCCCGCCCTGCCCTGGTGGACTCGGGGATCCTGGGCTATTGTCACCGCTCTCTTGAACTTATGAGTCAGCCTATCCCACGCACCCCCTACGCATTGTCTTTGGAGTGAACGGAGCGAGGTTCTGTTATTGTGGGTCGCGGAGCGGGTGACTGTGGCCCGAGGTACGGAAAAGGGTGGAGGCGAGGGCGTGCGAGAATCACTCATACCTTTGGGCCAGGTCGCCCGGAGCTGGGGCCAGTTAGCCGACAGACACTGTATGGTTGTCCAATGTGTGAACCAAGGCCACAAGAATCGCTTTTGCTCAACCTCCCCGAAGGTGTAACGGTGTCATCAACACCTGTGCAGATGCCCCCACCAATCTATTGTTTGAACGCAGGGCCATTTTTCTTAACTGGTCTCAGCTGAGAAAGGATTCCTCCTCAGTAGGCCTTACTGGGAAAACTAAAGGAGAAAATAGCCAGCGAATCCCCAGCAGCGTATGTAATTGGAGTGCAGGTCTTTTGACTTTGTGACCAAGTATCTGTTTAGTCATTTGCATTGCTTGTTATTCCCCGAGCTGGGGCATACTGCTCTGTTACCTCCTTAAACCGCTGCTCACTGGTTTTAGAATTCCATGATACACTCTAGTTCTTGGATTTCATCTGGTGCACATTCATTTGATCCATTTGACCAAAAACTAGGAATACTATTTTAGTGTTAAAATGACGCCCCCCCCCCCTCCCCGGGAAGTCCAGTTCTCTGCGCCTGTGCTGGGAGTACTTCGCTTCAGGACTCCAGTAGCAACAGCTTATAGTACTGACGACCTGATCATAGGTGGCCATTTTGAGACAACTGCCCCATACCTACGTCGGTTTAACCATTTGTTATTTTGCCAGCTTGAATTAATGCATCCTGTTGTCCCTGGCTTCCGGGGATCAGGTATTTAGAGATCGATCGAGAATTCTAGAGAGTAGAGAGCAGGTGTGTCGTGACCATTATTAGAACATAAATTCCAGGGGTAGAGAGGTGGCTCAGTGGCTACCAGCATTGGCCACATTCACATTGGTTGGATTCTCAGCACCCCCATGGCCACTCACAGCTGTAATTCCAGTCCCAGGGGATCTGATGCCCCTCCTTTGGCCTTTCTGGGCACTGCACCCCGGGGGTGCACAAACAGGCATGCCAGCAAAACTAATAAACTTAAATAAACCTTTTCAAAATGTAAATGTCCTTTGAGGAAGGTAGACCTGTTGGTCAATCACACTTTAGTGTAAAGTATGTTATTCATAATTCTGTTTGTGAACACTAGCATTGAGCCATGGTGTCACGGAGTTTGGCCTTGGACTCTTTCCTGATCCTGCTGTTCCCACCACCCAAGTGTTGACATGGGGATGAGACCCTTCTGTAGTGCATGGAGAAATTGTCAGAGTGGAAACTAACTATCTTTCTTTCTAAAGCTTTATTTATTTATATGAGTACACTGTAGCTGTCTTCAGACACACCAGAAGAGGGCATCAGATCCCATTACAGATGTTTGTGAGCCACCATGTGGTTGCTGGGATTTGAACTCAGGACCTCTGGAAGAGCAGTCAGTGCTCTTAACCACTAAGCCATCTCTGCAGCCTGTGGGCATTTTCTGATGGTTGGTTTATAAGGTTCTTCCAGCAGGGAGAGTAGGAGAGCTTCATGGCTAGTTGCTCCATTACCAGACCATTAATAGTCGCTCATTTTCAGCGAAGGCTGGTTTTTATCGTATTTTGACACTGTGAGATAGTGGCCAGGGAGGAGACAGGGATGAAATAAGGCGGTCCTCACAGGAAAGGGAGATTCCTGGACTTACCACTGCTTGCTGAGTAACCTGAGGCAAATCTTGTAATAACTCTTTGTTAGGATTAAATAAGGGAATTTGAGGCTCGATGGTAAACTTGGTCTTTGTTCGAGTTAACATCTGAAGAACTGAAGACCGGAACAAGTACATCACACCTGTCACTGAAGACTCAGGATCTGCAGTAGCAGTTTTGCCCTCAGAATGAGTGGATGAACAGGAAGCTTGGCTAGAGCAGCCTGTTAGCATGGGTGGGGCTGCAAGTCCTCCAAAGTCAGGTGACTGAGATCAGGGCCATGGTCTGTTCAGGAGACCGGCAGCAGCTCGCAAGCCGTGCATGTGACTCCTTTGGGGGAGGGGGTTGAATGGCCCTTGCTCAGGGTTGCCTAAGACCATTGGAAAACAGTTATTTACATTACACAACAGTAATAAACATACTGTTCTCACAACAGTAGCAAAGTTACAGTTACAAAGTAGCAACAAAAAAATTTATGGTTGGGGGTTACCACAACTTGAGGAACTGTATTAAAAGGTGCATTATTAGGAAGGTTGAGAACCACTAACTCCCCAGGGGGCCCTTGTACTATTTGCAAGGGTTGTAACAAAAGTTGGACTGCAGATCTGTCTGCACTAAGGTTTTTTTTTGTATGTGCCTGGGTCCTGGAGACTCCATTTAATATTTATCAGTATATAAAAATTAATATGATCAGTATCATGAATAGTATCTCAATAAGGTAGAAAAAGAACCCAGGAAATGCCTCTTTAAAAACATCAGTCACCGGGCCACAAGCCCTGATGAGCTGAGTGTGATTCCCCAGGCCCGTGTAAAGGCGGGAGGTTAGAAGTGACTCCACAGAGCACCGTGGCACATGTGTGTTCCATGTTACACACATACCCCAACACATTGTGCAAATTAAAAAGAAAATGTCAGTTGTTTATCTTTGTAATCTTTCTTATTCTTCATAGAGTAATCAAGTGAGAGGATTATATGACTTTTATCTACCCAGAGAAGAACTGTGGATCTACAACATGGAGACTGGAAGATGGTAACTGGAGATTAACCTTCCAATAAGCTTGCAAAGGAAGTGGCGGGGCGTGGGAGGGGGGTCTTTCTTTTCTGCATAGGTTTGACTGTCCTAGAACTTACTGTGTAGTCCAGACTGGCCTCAAACTCACAAAGATCCCCCGTGCCTCTGTGTCTTCCTCCAGAGCATGGAGACTAAAGGCATGTGTCACAATGCCTGCTGTAATTAAGGATACTAAGCTCTCTTCTGGAAACAGTGGGCTGGCTTAGATTAGCACACACCAGAGACTGTCAAGATCTTAGAAGCCTCTGGTCAAACCCTGGTCAAAGTGCCGCAAGGAAGGCGACACAGAGGCTGGCTTGGGGAGGTGCCACAAGTCACAAGGCTTGGTGTTTTGGAAAAAGAGGTTTTTATTTTGCCTTCTTAGGGTTTGTGTGGTTTATTTTATCTACTTAAAAGAAGTTTTGAGAAAAGTCTCTAATTTTAAAGTAGTATTTTCTGGATTGCATTAATAGGTGAGTGGCAACAAGCTTGCCTGCCTGGTATGAGCCCTGGGTTTGATTTTTCAACTGGGGAAAAAAAAAAAAAAAAAAAAGATCTGTTTAAAAATAAAAATGAGCGAATGAAGAGATGGCTCAGTTGTTAAGAGCACTGACTGCTCTTCTAGAGGACCCAGGTTCAGTCCCCAGCACATACATGGTGGCTCACAACCATCTGTAACTCCAGTCACAGAGATCTGATGCCCTCTTCTGGTCTCCGAGGGCAGCAGGTATGCACCTGCAGCAGTGCACAGACATATATGTATGGACAAAATACCCAGACCCATAAAGTAAATGTTAAAAAAGAATGAGCCTGGTGTGGTGGCATGTGCCTTTAATCCTAGCACTCGGGAGGCAGAGACAGGAACTCTGTGATTTCCAAGCAAGCCTGGACTACATAGTAAGTTCCAGGACAGTCAGGGCTACACAGAGTGACCCTGTCTTGAAAAATACCAAAACAGAAATGAACTGGTAGTATCTGAGCGGGTCTTCAGGGTCTTCTGCCTGTCTAGCAGGACAAGTTGAGGATATTTTAGTAGACTCTGGGTTTCTTAAAGTTTGGGCTAGCCATTTGGGGGTGTTTCCCTGTTAATGAAAACTTTTCACTGTAAAAGACTTTTGTCTTTACTGTCTTACTGTTGATATTAAAGCCAGGATGATTTATGGAAGATCACAACAATTTTTGTAAATAGTAAATCAGTTAATATGGGCTATTTGCTAATCTTTTTTTAAAGAAAAATTCCCCAAAGAAGAATTTAACACATTTCTTAAGATGAAGAATTTACAAATAAGCCTACTTCAAGCTAAGCAAAGATGAAAGCAGTACTAGCTGATGATGTAGTCAGGACACCTGAGTGAACTCTTAGTCCTGTAACTCTCTAAAGCTGAGCACGGTGGGATGTTTGTTTAATTCTAGCACTTAAGGTTGGAAGAATTGGGCAGATTTCTGTGAGTTCTGGGTAACTTAATAGAAAATGTCTGTTGGATTAATGAGCACTAGGAATGAGAAGGTTTCCATTTGTGTCTGTGGCCCACTTAAAAACTGACAGGGCCATGAGCCAGCTCGGCAGGTAGAGGTGCTGTCCACCAAGGCCAGGTTTGCCTTCCCGGCGTCCACATGGTAGAGGAAGGGAATCTTTGCACCTGCACATGCATGCCACGTATGTGTGCGGCGACATACCTGTGCCCAAGCACACAGAAATACGAAAAACAAAGTCCTTCCAGTCAGATAAGATCATATAAATATAAATAAAGCAAATAGTTTGAGAAATGGCTCATGGAACCTGAGGGGCTTGCAGAGCTGTTCGTTCTGCCCGGGGTAAGGCCACCTTCCACTGTCAGACAGGTTAATAGGGAAGAACTGATTCCTTGGGCTATCTTCAAGACCCGGATAGCATCAGCCACCGTTTCCTCCCATTGCAGGGATATAAGTTAATGTCTTGTATTTCTTACCCTCTGGGAAACTTTTTCATCTAACCCTCCTCCTTGTAGGAAGAAAATCAACACTGAAGGTGACGTTCCCCCGTCTATGTCTGGGAGCTGTGCTGTGTGCGTGGACAGGGTGCTGTACTTGTTTGGCGGGCACCATTCCAGAGGCAATACGAACAAGGTCAGTGTTGCTGAGGGTTAGGGTTCTAGGCAGTTCCTTCTTCACATTCAATGTCAGATTTATAAAGTGGCTGCTGCTGTGTCCTCTAGTTAAGAGTGTACTTGATTGTGGCTGTGTGTTGTAGTTATCTTCTCTACTACTCTGTTTACTAGGCCTTTGTAAAAGTCAATGGCAGCAGCCTTTGTGTAGTAACTTCCTAGGTGTAGTTACTTGGTGCTCTCAGTTACTTGATCTCCTAACAACCCTGGGTGGTAGGTGAGTGTTAACTAGAAAGCATTTTCAAAGATGATTACAGACAAAGGATTTGGATTGAAGGGTAAAGGTAAGCTCAAAGCCATAGGGTTAAGTTACTATTGAAAAGGAGGTAATAGTAACACTCCTCTAGGGTTGCCCACGGCACATGCTTTGGTTTGTCCTAGTGTTTTTTTTCCAAATAGGAAAAAAGATGCCAGGTCTTTTCGGGCCAGTAAAAGACAGATGAAGCTTCAGAAAGGTCCACAGTCTATAGGTAGATTTCTATTTAACTCACTGACTTTGCAACTTAGTGAGCACTTTGTGTGCAGAGGGCAGAGTTGGAAAGGGACAGTCGGGATGAGTGGTGCAGGAGCTCACATTCTGGAAGAGACCTAATGGAGGAGACTAAGTGACTGCAGGATAGCCTCACTGTGCCGACATGCGTTCTGCTTTGAAAGTGACATTTGTGTGTAGGAGGGTAGAGCAGGTGCTTACTCCATAGGCAGAGCCCAGCTGACTAGGGAGTCAGTGTGGAGACCTGCAGGTGTGATTATTCAGGATGTCAGGTGCATTGTGGTTTTGAGATCGCTAGGAGCACTGTAGTGTCATGTAAGCTGCTGACAGATCCCATCTTCCTTAGACAAGCAGACAATCATCCAGGAAGGAAGCAAGTGGACACACCCTGAACAGGTTTAGGAGTGAGGCCGGGATCCAGGTTTGGGTAGCAGAGTGATTAATAGTTTGTAACTCGGCTCGTAACTGAAATGGGGCCCAGAAGGGAAGCAGATGTCTCAGAAAGGTGAGGTGTGTGTGTTCTGCTACCTGGATTCAAGACCTTAGACTAGAATTTAACCTTTTTTTTTTTTAAAGATTTGTTTTATTTTATGTGTATGGGTGTTTTGCTTGTGTGTGTCCTTTTGCACCATGTGTGTGTCTAGTGCCTGAGGGGCCAGAAGAAGGTATTAGATCCCCTGGAACTGTAGTTACAGACTGCTGTGAGTTCCCATGTGGGTGCTGGGAATCAAACCCAGATCCTCTGGGAGAGCAGCCAGTGCTCTAAACCACTGGGCCATCTGGCCAGCTCTTGAGTACTTAACCTTTTAAGAATTGACAGATCTTTTACCTTTAGAATTAATTAGGCAGGAAGACATGTTAAATCGAATTTGAAGAGCCTCAGTTTTTGTTTTTTTAGAACATGATCCTGCTATCAATCAGTCAACCAATTAATTAAAAAACAGTAAAATTCAAAGCATTTATCTAAAGTTAGGGCAGGATGGGAAGCTTGTGCTATGGTACATGTGAACATATAGCCAATCCATTGACATAGAAGTGTAATGAAAGCAAATGTAGCTGTACATTTTTAGTGTTACTGATTTAAGTAATTTACATTCTGTTGTAAATTCATAATCCTACTCAGACCAGTGTGGCAGCCGGTCTCCAGGCAGCCTCAGCACTGAATCAGATGGCCCCTTTATGACAGAATACAGTCAAATCAAAGGCTAATACTGAGCTTTCTGTGTAACAAAACTAACTGAAATCATTGCTTCTGACAGTTCTACATGCTGGATTCAAGGTCTGCAGACAGAGGGTTACAGTGGGAAAGAATCGACTGCCAAGGAATTCCTCCATCATCAAAGGACAAACTTGGCGTCTGGGTGTATAAAAACAAGTACGTTAGAAGCTATAGGTTTGGGCTTTTGTGCAGAATGTAGCTGCCCCGTAAGTGCCCCACCACCCCCATCAGCATTATAAAAAAGCATGGAATATGTCATATAATAAATTAATGTTCGAGTTCATTTAACTTAATAACTGAAGGCTGATTGTCATGTTAACTCATTTCATAGATCAAGATTCAAAAAAATCCTGGGTCTAGTTTATGGATACTTAAATCTTTAATGTTTGGCTTTATATAAAACAGGTTAATATTTTTTGGAGGCTATGGATATTTACCTGAAGATAAAGTATTGGGAACTTTTGAATTTGATGAAACATCTTTTTGGGTAAGTGAAGTTTCAGAATTCCACATGGCCTACTTGATATGGTGAAAAATGTGTTCTATTTTGTTTTTATTTGCTTTCTGAAATTTTTATAACATTTTGAAATTTTAAGTTTATATGTATGAGTGCACACCTACCTAGATACAAGTGACACAGTGTGCATGTCACAGTCAGAGGACCACTTGGGGGGATTAGTTCTCTCTTTCCATGATGTGGGGTCTGGGGATTCAACTTAGGCCATGAGGCTTGGCAGCCAGTACCTTACCCCAGCTGAGTCATCTTACCAGCCCAGAGATAAGTTTACAGTCACTGGTAGTTTTGTTCATTCTCTTTGTTGATAAACTAGGCAAGTAAGAGTTGCATAATTTGTAAAATAGAGTATTTGTAAAATAACATAGATTCTTTTTTGTAGAATTCAAGTCATCCAAGAGGATGGAATGATCATGTCCATATTTTAGACACTGAAACATTTGCCTGGAGCCAGCCCATCACCACTGTGAGTCACTGAAGAGTGAAGTGTGCTTACACAAGGGGGTCACCAGAGTAGGAGGGGTTAGCCCAATATCTTTTTTTCTAGCACTAGACTGTTAGTTACCCAGCTGAGCTCCCCAGGTTCTTGCAGTTTGAGTCCCTGGGTTAGTTCTGTTCCACAGAGCATCCCCGGGGTTCATCTCACCTCAGCCATGCGCTCCTGGCCCATCACATGTGTTGGAGACCTTCTGTCTCTCCGTCTTCCTTTCTTCTCCTCCTCTCTCCTTCCCTTTCTCTTTCTTCATGGTCCCTACCTGCGAGACCCCCAGTCCAGTGACTGAAACTGCCTTTCTGCTGTTCTCCCAGTAATTGACTGCTGCCACTCTTTTAAGCACTAGTTTGAAATCGGGAGCTAGGGTTACAGAGCAGCACTTGTGCATGTAAGGGTCTGCTGGTCAGGGGCAACCAGATCTTCAGGGCCAGTCTTTCTCATTTGAATACAGAGCAGCACCAGACCAACTCCCAACAGGTTTTACACTGTTGCTATCTAATGCCCGAGTTTCTGGCACATTCTTATTCTAAGATATTCAGAAAACACTGCTATTTCTCCTCTCTGTATAAAGTTCACATTTGTGAAGCTGTTTCTCTTTTTACAGGGTAAAGCACCTTCACCTCGGGCTGCCCATGCCTGTGCAACTGTTGGAAACAAGGGCTTTGTGTTTGGTGGCAGATACCGGGTGAGTATAGAGACAGGGTTTAATGGCTTGCTTTGGGGCACTTCACATGGTAATTCTTACTTACTCTTTTTTAGGATGCTAGAATGAATGATCTTCACTATCTTAATCTGGATACATGGGAGTGGAATGAACTGTAGGTATTACCTTAGATATCTTAAGATATATTTCAGATCCCAACTCCATTCCTTATTAGTATGTAATGAATGTGCTTCAAGTTTCTGTAACTTTGGATTTAAGTAAACATGAATACTGGGGTCCTTAAGGAATTTTATTTTTATTTCTAGTTCCCCTAACTATGTGCCTGATACAGCGTGTGTTCAATGTTTGCTGAGAGAAAATGTCTAAAGTTGATTCTGCCTTCAAAGAACATAGTTGAGCAGAAAGTATGTAGTTAATACTGAGAGAGGCTTCTCTTTTTAGCATGTGTCTAGATGTAAGATGTGTGTAGGTCCATAGCTAACATTAGGAGGGGCTTCAGACACCATCTACTGTATCATTGAGGAAGGGATCTCAACTGAACCCAGGGCTCCCCAATACGGTTGCTAGCCAGCTTGCTTGAAGGAGAGCCTTCTGAGAGCCACTGTATGCAGTGACAGGCCTGCTCCCTCCCAGGTCCTCTTGTTACTTAAGTAGGTGCCAAGGAGCTGAATGGCCGCAGCTTTTATGGCAAGCACTTTCCCTGCTGAGCCACCTTGGAGACCCCAGGAAGCCTTGTAAAGCCAGGTTTCTTTGTCTGATAACATATATATATATATATATATATATATATATATTTTTTTTTTTTTTTTTTTTTTTTTTTTTTTTTTAAAGAAGTCCTCAGCACTTCTCTCTGGTATCTACTTTAACATAGATCTCATGTATAAGGTTGATTATGTGTGCATGTGGCGGCTAAGTATAGTCACAGGTATACTCAGTGCTGTCCACCTTTTTTATTTTAGGGTGCTTCTCTTTTGTTCTTGTGACAGGATCTTACAACGCAGTACAAGTTAACACGGAACTTAGTATCTAGTGCTCTCCTCAAACTAGGAAGATCTTCTACCTCAGGAACCTCCCAAGTGCTGGGATGCTGAGTGTAGACCTCTTTCTCCTTTTCCTTTTGAGACATGGTCTCTCCTGGGCTGGCATTTGCCTAGTGGGAGAGACAAGCAGACTCTGAGGGCTCCCCTCCTAGCAGTGAGATTGCAAGCATGTGTCAGACCTGCCCCCAGCACCCTTTAAATACTGTGTGAATTCTGGGGATAGAACTTGGGTTCTCAAGCACTTTGTTGACAGATATAATAACTCAGCTACCTGTTCTTTTTAGAATTCCACAAGGTGTGTGCCCTGTTGGCAGGTCCTGGCACTCACTGACACCAGTCTCTTCAGACCATCTTTTTCTCTTTGGAGGATTTACCACTGAAAAACAGCCACTAAGTGAGTCCTTTAGTCACACATCATAAGCATTAGCAGTATACTGTGTATATCACTCACTCAAAGTCAATCCTAGCTGGATCCTTTCAGGCTAGTTTATTAATTTTGATCTGTAACACCTTATAATTGCACATATTATGACCTAAATACATTTTACTCGAAAAATGGAGCGCTTAAAATCCCTGCTGAAACCTTGCATGTGCAGTGGCCTAACTTCCTTAACCACAGGAACTGGGAATAGGACTTGACTCACTGCTATTCTTGCTAAAGTTGTGTCCTTAAGATGAACATACTTCATGGCCTTTTCTTTGGTTTAATCAGGTGATGCCTGGACTTACTGCATCAGTAAAAATGAGTGGATTCAGTTTAATCATCCTTATGTTGAAAAACCAAGGTATGAGCTCCATGAAAGGTAATTTCTTGGGCTGGTAAGAACTGAGGATGTGTTGGCTGGATTTTCTTGGTATTTAAGGTTTAACATCATACTCCCAAGCATTAACCAAGTGTCCGAAGCTTGCTTTCCCATTATTTATATGAATAACACTGGTACTGCTTTAAAACTTTAAGAATGTACATGGGGTAAGGGGTATCAAACGAAGAATCCCTCTTTATATTCTATTAGCATTATTCAAGGAAGAGTAAGCTAAACTTCTCAAAGGCATGTGGGAGGAGTGGGCCAGGTAAGGAGGTGTAGACCTGTGATCCCAGCCCTTAGAAGCCAGGAGCAGGAGGATCAGATCTAGGCCAGCTCTGGGCTACACAAGACACAAAAACTTGATTTCCCCCCCCCCCTTTTTTTTTT
>NC_034596.1:64829557-64848416 GCF_900095145.1 Mus pahari
TTACCTGCTGAGCCATCTCACCAGCCCCCCCCCCCTTTTTTTAAGCATAAGAGTCACCTTAATTGCAAAAGAAATTGCTACAGGCAAGTATATACTTGGCATTGGTATTTACGGTGAATTTAAATGTTCCAACCTCACTTTTTCATCCAAGCTTCTAGCCCAAGCACAGTCATGCTGCTAAGACATTGACAGAGATGACTTTCCATACAACCATCCAGTTTAGCATGCTTTGGAGTTTCCACTGTTCTCAGATACTGTGAGGCCAGCTCACCTTGCCGCTCTTTAGCTCCCATAAGAATTTTCTTCCTTTTTTTTTTCCTCTCTTTTTAAAGATTTATCTATTCTATGTAAGTTCACTGTAGCTATCTTCAGACACCCCAGAAGAGGGCATCAGATCTCATTACAGATGGTTCTGAGCCACCATGTGGTTGCTGGAATTTGCGAACCTTCAGAAGAACAGTCCGTGCTCTTAACCACTGAGCCATCTTGCCAGTCCAAGAATTTTCTTTAATTGTTAACAAAGACCTAGATTGTTTGGTTAAAAGTACCTAATTATAGATTACAACTATCTGTAATGGAATTCAATTCCTCTTCCTGGTGTGTCTGAAGACAGAGCACTCATATACATAAAATAAATAAATCTTTAAAAAGTAGCCCTCGCTGGCCTGGAACATATGTAGACCAGATTGGCCTGGGATTCCCAGAGAACCACCTGCCTCCTCCACAGTACTGGGACTGAAGGTGTACACCACCAAGGCCGGCCTTAAAAGCAACTTTTCTATGGAAGATTTGGTCTGAACTGTCTTGAAGTCTCTATGTCTATCGCCAGCTCTACAGTGTGGTTTAAAGTGATCAGTTACACTGAACTCAAGCTTTTGTTTTACATGCAGATTATGGCATACAGCTTGTGCGAGCGATGAAGGAGAAGTAATTGTTTTTGGTGGTTGTGCTAACAATCTGCTGGTTCATCATAGAGCTGTAAGTACACCTTCAATGCTACCGAGCACATATTTTGAAAAATAACATTTTTGTGTATGTAGGCATACATACATGTGTGCCATGGGATGAAGACAATACTTAGTTAATTCTGTCCATTGAGGTGAAAGTTGCTGACGTATGTTTTGCTTTTCTTTTTTGGCCTTTTGAGAGAGGGGTTTCCCTGTGTAGCTCTTGCTGTCCTGGAACTCACTCTGTAGACCAGGCTGGCCTTGAACTCATAGATCTGCCTGCCTCTGCCTCCTTTAGGCATGCATTACCACCACCTTTTTAAAAAAAAGATTGATTGATTGATTGATTGATTATGAGTGTGCTGTGGTTTTCTTCAGACACACTAGAAGAGGGCATCAGATCCCATTGTAGATGGTTGTGGGCTACCACGGGGTTACTGGGAATTGGAACTCCGGACCTCTGGGAGAGCAGGCAGTGCTCGTTAACCTCCGAGCCATCTCTCCAGCTCTGCTTGTTTTTAAATTAAAAATAAAGAAAAAAACCAAACCCCCATCATGTGATAGGTCTTTGGCTTTCATGTATGTCTGTGTACCATATGCATGCAGTTCTCATTTAGACCAAAACAAAGGTATCAGATCCCCCTAGAGTGAGGTTTCAGGTGATTGTAAACAGCCCCAACTGGGTAGTGGAACTGAACTCAGGTCCTTTGGAAGAGTGGCGCTCTTATAGCTGAGTCATCTCCAGACCCTCTTCTGCATAGCTCAGTCCTTGGGCCCGTGCATGCTAGGCAGCACTTCACTGCTGAGTGTAGTCCCAGCTCTGGTCCTGCCTTTGCTTCCGAGAGCTGAGGATACAGGAGTGAGTGTACCACACCAGCCCGCTTTCAGCACTTGCATTTTACCTGTTCCTTTTTTTTTTTTTTTTAGGCACACAGTAATGAAGTACTTATATTTTCAGTTCAACCAAAATCTCTTGTACGGTAAGTATTTGGCACCAGATATATGACTATTTAAAGGCATTAATGAGTCTTCATTGAAGTTAATGTACTATCTAGTAAAATTATTTTCACTTTCCTTGTTTACTTTAGGCTAAGCTTAGAAGCAGTCATTTGCTTTAAAGAGATGCTAGCCAACTCATGGAGCTGCCTTCCAAAACACTTACTTCACAGCGTGAATCAGAGGTTTGGTAGTAACAACACTTCCGGATCATAAGGCTTTGTAGATATACTTCTGGTCTACCTGCATGGAAAACAACCTGTATTTGTCACACAGTGTCATCCTTTGTATAGTTATATGCATTGTTGTAGTTTGCAGCTTTCTGGGTTTTATGTGCATGTGAATGGCCTAGAGAACCTATTTTTGTGTCTAAAGTTTACAATAAATGTATTTAACACCAGTACCTGTCTATTGTTAAAGTTAAAAAAATTACTGTGTTGGCTTTTTTTTAAATGATTTATTTATGTATACTGAATGGTGTTTTTCCTGCATGCCTGAGGGTGTTAGATTCCCTGGAACTGGAGTTACATACAGTTGTAAGCTGCAATGTGGGTGCTGGCAACTGTACCTGGGCCCTATGGAAGAATAGCCAGTGCTCTTAACCACTGAGCCATCTCTCCAGCCCCTGCATTGACTTTTTATACCAAGACTGGGTATAACATTTTTAACATTTACCTTTTGATAATGTGGATGTAATGTAACTGTAGAAATGTGAAGATGCTCCATCTGTATGTAGCCTTTAAGCTTATGTAGCCAAGGCTGGTCTTGAATCAGTAGTCCTCTAGTTTCCACCTCGCAAGCACTGCAACTCAAAGTGCACTGCCGCCCTGGGTGTGTGTGCTGGGGCAGGTAGTGAGGCTTAGACAGCCCAAGCTGCAATTAATGCACTACTCAAACCTTCGTGTGTTGGTGTAGTCCTGGGACGTGTGGTAGTCATGGCTACTACCCAGTTAACTAAAAAGTAGCAGCTTATACCTCATAAACAGAGAGATCATGTATGGCTTCATGCTCTATTCTGATAGGAGCCAGAAGAATACTGGTCCAGGAATCTTTAAAAAAAAAAAACACCTTTGACCCCTTCCAGACCCCCCCCCCCAACTCCAGACAGGGTTTCTCTCTGTATCCTTGGCTGTCCTGAGCTCGAGCTCAAACTTGCAGAGCTCTACCTGCCTCTACTGCTCTACTGCCTCCCCAATGCTGCCAGCACCGCCCAGCAAGAAAATGCACTTCTGTTATTACAGGTCAAGATACTTGAGCCCAGTCAGTGGTGGTGATGCATGCCTTTAATTTCAGAACTTGGGAGGCAGAGGCAGGCGGATCTCTTGAGTTCAAGACCAGTCTGGTCTACAGAGAAACCCTGACTTGGAAAGACCAAAATCACTGTAAGACAGTTTAACTATTTGACAGCTGCTGGGGGAAGGGTTTGGGGGAGAAAATGGCAAACAACTGAGAGACATTACAAGGAAGGAGTGAGTGAGGAAAGTGATAGATATGAATGCACAGAAACAACTGTCATTTTCTTGTGTTATTTTTTTGCATTTGATGTAAAATTTGGCAAAGTGTTCAAGACACAAACCTTAAATGTTTAATTGTTCCATTAACCAAACCAAACCTCTTGTGACTGGCTGTACTATGTATTAGATGTTATATACAGTAGACCACTACGTCAGTAGTTTATGCACTTGAGCTATTTCAGGGTCTTTACATCATGAAATGAAACCTCAAGAAGTTCAATAAAATGTAGAATAATACAATTACAGATGTGTATCATTAAGTTTTCACAAATATTTTAGGAAATACTATCATAGCTTATATAGATATATATATAAAACTTGGGGAAAAAAATCTTAAGTCCTTTTGGTGATATAGCAAGGCAGTATGTTCATTTGTAAAGTGGAAGTCCTGTTAACATGTCTGTATCTGTGAACTTCCAAAGGCTACAAAACTGGCTGTTCAGTGTTGAAGATTTCATTCCAGCTATTTTCTTTTTACGTGCAGAAGATTAGGTGCAGACACTTTTACTTTTCCAGGAATGTTTCTTGATAAATCTGTGTCCTAAAACAAACAAACAAACAAAGTACTTAATATTGTCATATCCTATTTAGGGTAATTACGTGTACTCTATTGTCAGAAGAAAGGCACTTACAGCTTTGCCAAGTATACCTACTTAGGGTTCCTGGTAAGTCAGCACTGTATCAAGACAATAGAAAAGAGCTTGATTCTCTCACCAGTCACAGAGCTGAAGGGAAACTTTACCTTCACACTTCGGAATAAGTCTTTTTCTCTTGCTGTTGCTTCTTTGGAGTGCATGAAACTGTTCAAGGCTGTCTTTGCAGCTGTAAGTAGAGCACACAAGAATGTACTTCTGGTTTAGTCACTAAACTATTTAAAAATCACAGTTAAAAAAAAAAAAAAAACTAAATTACCTTTTCCCTTTTTCTGAACTCCAGGCGTAAGTTTCACTTTGTATCTTTAAAAAAAAGATTGTACCAGTTACTACACGAAGATCAAAGATTCCTAAAACCACTTGGCAATGAGTATGAGTGAGACAACAGTGACTTACTTATAGTTTGTCATGATGGTGTAAGGGGCACATATTGGAATAGCAAACATTAGTACATCTTCAGGATGTGGCTGTCCTGTCAAAGAGTCAAATAGATTTTCCTAAAGGAGAAAAATAACAAAATTATAACAGGAATTTATGCCAAACTTAAAAAGAACAGTAGATGCTGGGGAGGGGTGTTGTTGAGTAGTAGTAGTAGAGCCCTTGCCTAACATGTAAATTCTGTTCAGATCACACCATCATAAAGCCAAGATCTAAAACAACAAATTAGTATCTGAATACTTATTTAGCCTTTTCTAACATACAATCTGACAGCAGTACCCAACTTCTGCTTATAGTTCCAGAGAACTAAAGAGTAATGTTTCAATATATATTCTTCACAATGTATAACAATGGGAATAGTTTTCAACATACCATTTCATGTGTTTTAGAGCAGGAGGAAGACAAGCTGGACTTGCAGCTGAGCTGCACAGGAGAGCTACTGTGGATTAAAATGATGCACAGTACTAATAACTATGAGGAGTTTAAGCCTGTTGTAAGGAAACAACTTACACTTGGACAGACCAGTGAGTTTTCTTCTTGGGTGTGTGGAAGCCCCTACTAACCTCTATCTAACAGTCTTTCACTGAGCCTAGAGCTCCAGAGCGCCTTTCTCCCACTTCCTTCCTGCCCAGGACTCCAGGTACATGCTGCCTGCCTTGGTTTTTCATGTGGGTGCCAGGGATTGCGTTCAGGTCCTTATGTGTCCATGGAAAGCACTTTATAGACTGAGCTATGGAGTAAGACAAAACAGAATCTCACTGTGTAGCCCTTCATGTCCTGGAGTGAACTTTGTATACCAGGCTGGCATTAACTCACAGAGATTCATCTGCCTCTGCCTCACATGTGTGGCAGTTAAAGGCGTGTGCTACCAAACTTTTGGCTAGACCAGGGATTTTTTTTGCATCCCCTTACATGAGTCTGGTGTGTGTGTGTGTGTGTGTGTGTGTGTGTGTGTGTGTGTGTGTGTGTGTATAAAGAAATAAAATAAAGCTTTGGCTTTCAGAAAGAAAGGAGTGACATCTAGTGGGTTAGGCAACAAGTATTATTAGTCAGTTCATAATATGTTAAGACAGGCCTTGCAACAAAAGATCATACTTTCCAAAATGTTAACAGGGCCAAAGTTGAGAAAGTCTACTTTTACTTGTGGGGGGTGTTGTGTGTACACAAGCACATGCATACCAGAAGAAGATATCAAGTCTAAATCTACAGCTACTACTTGTTTTGAGTGGCCTGACAGAGGGCAGGAGGTGCTCTGTTCTTAGAGAAAAATTTCAGAACTCCTTAGACTAGTTCTCAATTGTAAGCTATCTACAGGGGCAAAATGCTTTAATGTTGAGCTTTCAAGTAAATTATCCCCATAAGAAGAAGAATATTGAAGCACAAAGGGAGGGCAGGAATAGAGAGTTATTTTCAGGCAAGGTATGGTGGGCACATATGGTATGGTTGTCTCTCAGGAGACAAACGGAGGCAAGTTCTAGGCTGGCCAAGGCTACAGCATACTGAGACCCTATCAACCAAAGCAACAAAACCACAAGAATAGTTTGAGACTTGCAGTTACATCTAGCACAGATGATACTCAACCCAGACAGTGGATGCAGAGCCTGCAGTTGTCTTTTCAGTTTTGAGTAGTATTAGATATTCTGGGCAAAGATTGCAAAAAAATATAATAGAAACCTTACTCAAATCCTACCTCATTTCCCTGCTGATCCAGATCGTGTTCTTCCTAGTTTCAAACACAAAAATTAAAGTCAGCTATAAAATTCTGTACCAATAAGCCACAAGCAGGAAAAAATATATGATAAGGCTGTTATATAACATAAAAATTGAAGACTACAACTTAGGTCCCCTAAGACTTGAAAGTCAATTAGTATATACACATTTAATATTTTAAAAGCATACAGTGTTTTTAACCAAAACCTTTTACTTAGGGTATATGCTGAAAGAGTGTAAGTTGTAGAGACAACTTGAAATGACAGCTAAGCTAAATGTTTGCAAAGGAAAAAGTAATTCTTACAAAAAGGGCTTCAAAAAGAGTTTGGTCAACATCTTTAAGATAATCTTCAAATACTGAGATAGACTTAATTCTATGGATTTGTTATTATGCACAATACCTATTTGGAGACAAACTAGTCTCAGTCAGTTTAGTCTTTAGGCTGTTTAGGACTTTAGAGTGCACCATTTTTTTAAAATAATAAACTGATATCTAATAGTTCTGCAGGATAAAAAGTCCAAGATCAGGACAGCAGTGGGTTCTGTGAAGATGTGCCTCCAAATGGTATCATAGTAGAATGTGGCAGTCACTGTAATCCTGAGAGGGGGAGGCAGGAGGACCTTACTCTGCAAAAGCAAGTTGGAATTCAAGTCTGTGCTACACGAAACTTAAAGAAAAAAAAAAAAAAAAAGCTAAAACTATAATAGTAAAAACTAGCATTTGATGCCAGGTCTTCATCTGAGACTCCTTTAATCTCTTATAAGAGCATTAATTCCCTTCCTGAAAGCTGCAGTTCTTAATATTATCACACTGGGCTAGACCATAATCCATACCCACAAAAGATGAATAATTCCTCTTAGGAATCTTTCCTTCTGCTCCTCCTACTTTGGCCTTCCAAGTGCTGGAATTCTGGCTATATACCACCATATCTGGTATGGATATTTTTAAGCCTAAAGTTTATAGATAAAACTACAGATATGGCAATAGTATATATAAAAACTTGAGAACAAAAATGAAATTTAGAACCCATTAACAACACTGTTCAGTAGAGGGGGAAATAGTGACAAGAAATCCCTGTAAACATCTCACTAAACTGAACTTATAATTCAACTAAAAGCAAAGTAACATAGCTGATTGTGCTGGGATTCCAGGAATTACCACACCTGTCAGCCTCATTCCATCATTACATCATTCCACAGGAATAATGTAAAATCTCTTCCATAAAACTTTTATTTTGTGGGTGCTATGTGTACATGGACTCCTGTCTGTGTGCCTATGGAGTCAGAGGCAACTGTGGATGTCATCTTCAGGAACACTGTCCACTTTAAGATAACATCTTTTATTGGCCTGGAGCTTGCTGGGTGGGGTCTGTTCCACCTGCTCCCCAAGTGCTGGGATCATAAGCACATAAATTACACCAGTTCTTGGGCGAGGACTCAGGCTCTCTGGAGCACTTTATAGAAAGCCATCTCTTTATAAGCTTCTCACTCCCCATTTTTATGAAATGGATTATAGTCTTTGAGACTGTTTCTACGGTAAGGACAGTGGCATGTTGTGGGATAGCCTTGTCAGTTCCAGGCCCTGGTCACCCCAGCTGAGGACACTTACCTTGTCATCGTGAGGATCATCGACAGCTAAGTCTTGCAAGTCATGAGCTAAAGCCTGAAGGGGTGGAGTTTCTTTAACAACATCTAAAGCCCGCTGTCCACCTCTTGGTTTCTGTGGGGGTTTTTTCACAGGCTCATCTTTTGTTTTTCCTTTCTTTCCTTTCTTCCCCTTTTCTTCTTTGTTCGAACCTGCAGACTTACAATTCATGGGGGGGGGGGAGTCAATGTAATTATTATTAGTGCTACTAATAATTTACCTTTATGTTGTGGATCTAAGCTTTTATTTTCCTTACATTTGGGTGTATGTTTCTGAGTGTAGGGGTCCACATGCCATAGCATACATGTGGAGTTGAGATGAACATGTGGGTTTTAGGAACTGAATTCAGGCTTGGTGAAAGTGCCTTTACCCACAGAGGCATCTCACTAGTCCAAGCGCTGCTAAAGTTTTGAATGTTTCTCATAGCCTAGAAGCCACTAAAAAGCCAGAGAAATGATTTTAGATGTTACTCACTGCCAACAACTTCATAATAAGTTCACGATCTTCATCATCTTGGTCTTTGTATTTTTCCTTCATTTTTTTCATTTTACTCTAAAATGAGAAGATTTGAAAAAAAAAAAAAAAAAAAAAAAAAAGCAGTAAAGCCTATTTTTAAAATGCCTCTTTCGCCAGGTGTGGTGGCACACGCCTTTAATCCCAGCACTTAGGAGGCAGAGGCAGGCGGATTTCTGAGTTCAAGGCCAGCCTGGTCTACAAAGTGAGTTCCAGGACAGCCAGGGCTATACAGAGAAACCCTGTCTCAAAACCCTCCCCCCCCCAAAAAGTGCCTCTTTCATTCTATCAAATATGGATCTGAACAAGGTGACATGCATTATAAAGAACAATATGGAACATAGGAAGATGAGTATGCCATAGTCCTCAACCTTAAGGAATTTGCCACAATGGAACAGAAGACATACATACAAGTAATGGTAAATCAACACAACGTTTTTTTTTAAGTGTCTTTAAATAAAAGTCTGGCTCACTGCCCTCCCACTGTCTGTGAGCCCTCCCTTCTTGGGCCCCTGTGCAAGAATAGTAACAGGTATAGTAAATTCTTGAGTGGGACTCAACAGGCTTGTCTAGGTGACTTTACTGATGACCCAGGTTGTTGACACACACTGGCAACCCTCCTGCCAGGACATGGATCTCCTGTTTCCTGCTTCCCACCATGAAGCAAATAATGCCCCTCAAACGGTCCTGCACAGTGAGAACATGAAATCTACTTCACAACAACTGCCTTGTCTAACCTTCAAATCCCAGTCTAGCTACAATGAAGGAGGCATTCTCTACTATTTCACTGCTAGTTGGTACCTATGATCTCAGCTATGTTTAGCATCAGGAAGTCTGTATGTGTAGGTGGAAGCCCTTTCCAGATGAACACCTTCATCTGAACACTCTTTACTTTTCCAGCTTATTTTCAGTCACAGAATTAGAAGAAAAAAAAAAAATCCTTGTACTTAATCTATTTTACTTAAACATTATTTTATGTCTATGGGTGTTTTGTCTGCATGTATATCTATGTACCACTTACATGCCTGGTGCCACACAGAGACCAGAAAGCATGCTGGATTTCCTGGAACCTTATAAGGTAAGAGTTGTTAGCTGCGATGTAAGTGCTAGGACTGAAGTCGGGTCCTCTGGAAGAGCAGCAGCCAGTCCTTTCTATTTCACTTTTAAACTTTACAAAACCAAGAGAAGCCCCTCAGCTTTGCTTGTGAGCCATACTGAATTAAAAGATCATTTAGAAGTCGATTTCTTACCTTCTGTCCTCTTTTCATTGGCTGTCCAGCTGCCACATTTTTACTTGTATTCTGGTAAGCTTCAGTGTGCACAGCACTTTCTCTTTCTTTGTCCTTCTCTTCTATCACTGCTAAATCCCCTGAATCACATGGGAGCTTTTTCTTTTTCATTTCTCTACATACAAATCAAGCAGAAATATCAAATTTTAAGAATGTCAAATGTGTCCTAAAAACTGTAAAAGGAAAAGGGAAGATGTATAGTGTGTGGTAGCCTCTCCTTAGCTTGATAATCACACCAAAGCACTATATATAAAGAGGCTTAAATAACCTCTGACTCAAAAATATTATTGGCTTATCCTTCCTCAACCCCACATTCATTTATTCAGCTAACCACCCTGATGTGCAGACACTGGGATTTGCCGTATTCTATCAGCAAGGCTCTGCCACATCTTAGACACTGGTTAATGGAACAAATAAGTGTTTCCAAATACAAAGCTATTCCAGAAGAAGGGTATATCCTGCTGCTCTGGCATCTATCTCAGTGCCACTGTCTCAGTCCAGGTCCTCACTGCCTATCAGATTTCCTCTGTATCCCATAACCTTCCCTTCCCAGATTTCTCTTAACCTTATCTAGGTTGAGTTATGCAGCCTTGCAGACAGTTCTGTACAAGGTCACTTTGAGACAAGGCCACCGACCTCTGTTTAGAGACAGTCTCTAGACAAAGAGGCAGAGACAGAAAGCCCCTCATTTTGTGCAGAGCTCAGACAGCCATCCTGTCATGGAGGACTATGACCTAAATTGCAAGGTTCTCCAACACTCAGTCATTCCAGGTTCTCTTATTTTAATTTCCTTCTAACCTAAACATCTATGATTTTTATAACATATACATAAACTTTCTTTTTCTTTCATATCAAAGTCTATTATTTCTCCAAAGCATTCTTTTTACATCCAAACTTTTTTTGTCCTCGTTGTAATGCTAATTCTCCTTGGAGTCTCTCTTTTACCCTCATGTACTTAACTGCTAAAATATCTAAGGTATATTTCTTATGTGTGTACATGCAGAGCCCAGAAGAAGATGTTGTGTGTTTTGTTCTATTAAACTCTTATCCTCTTGAGACAGGATCACCCACTGAACAAAGTTTGCCAAGTCTTTTTGGTCTCTGACTGGGCTGGCTGGACAGCAAAAACCAAGAATCCTGTTTTTTCCTCCCAATGTTAAGACAACAGCTATGCTCATTGCTGCTCAGCTTTCTGTGTGGGTACCGGGACTCTGAACTCAGGGTCCCATGCTTATACAACAAATACTTTACTCACCTGAGCCATTGTCCGTAGGCTTTTGTTTTATACAAAAATTAATTGCTAATTAATTTCAATTCATTTATTCTTATTCAGCTAACCACCCTTACAATTAAAGGGGGAGAAAAGAAAAGGGCAAGAGCATGTAGAAGGGAAAAGGGAAATAAGATCAAGGAGGCTGGAGAGATGGCTTCCAGACGACCCAGGTTCAATTCCCAGCACCCATATGATGTTTCCCAACTGTATGTAACTCCAACCCAGGGTATGGGACACCCTTACACAGACAAATGTGCAGGTGAAACACTAATGTACATAAAATAAAATTCATTAATTTTTACAACCACTATAAATGAATAACTGCAAATTTTTTACAAAATCAGTGTTATTACTGATCCTTTAATAATCATGTGCTAGGGTTAGAGTGATAGCTCGGAGGTAAAGAGCACTGGCTGCTCTTCCAGAAAACCCACGTTCAATTCCTGGCATCCCCACAGTGGCTCAGAACCACCTGTAACTCGAGTTCCACAAGAGGCAATGCCTTCTTCTGGTCTCTGAGGGCATCAAACACAAATGTGGTATATATAGATATTCAGGCAAGATACGTGCATAAATAAAAATAAGACAAATTATTTAATTTTTTTTATAAGATTAACTTATTTCATGTATATGAGTATACTTTAGCTGTCTTCAAACATACCAGAAGAGAGCATCAGATCCCATTACATTTATTATTTATTATTCTGTGTTTATGATGTGTGAACACATCATATTTGGCACACACATGGAGGTCAGAGGACAACCTTCAGGAGTCTGTTCTCTAATGCTATAGGAGTTGGGAGTGAACTTGAGCTACGGGCTGGTACAGCAAGCATTTCTACCAAGGAGTCATCCCATCACCCAGCTGTCGATTTTAAACCATGACTAGGTTAAGTAACACCTTTACCTTCTCTCCTTGGCTGACAAATGTCTTCGCCCCTGTGATTTGCTGTCATTCTATTAAAACAAAAGCAAGGAACCATGAGAATACTATTACATTTTAAAAGAAAACTATTCAGAAAAATATTTAAAAGAAAAAAATAAAAGCCTAACTTCAAGTACAGCTTACTGAATTCAAAGATTCTTCTCTTGGAGCCAGTTTCTGTAGAGGCCTATGAAAACAAAAGATTTACTAGCCTATTAAAGCCATTCAGTTGCAAAGTCTTAATATAATACTCCGTCTTACTTATAATCCTACAAATCTTCAAATTCGGCAAAATGCAACCAAAGCATCTCCCCACACTTGTGTACACACACACTTTTCACATGGGTGCTAAGTCTTTCTCTTGGAGACCAGCTGGGACGACCTCTTCCTATCAGCACCACACAAACTTGCTGAGCTGAAATCTCTGAGCCACATTACTGCTAGATGCTATGCACTGATATCTTCACCAAATTCCTGGGAAGGGAAATCCATTTTTTAAGACAGAAATCAATGCTTAAACACAGAGTAGCTTGGCTAAGGAGATACCCTAACACTTTCTATGTATCCAGTTCTAGGCTAGCCAGAACTACCCAGTGAAATCTTGTCTCAAATAACAAAAACCAAACAAGGACAATGCTCTGTTCACTTGGTGGTAAGACAATGAAGACTAAAACATCAACTTTTTTGTTGTTTAAAATGAGACTGCTGTTAAAACTTTTTTCTTTTTTCTTTTTGTTGAATTCTGATTTTTGTTTTTTTGGTTTTTTTCCTCTTGTTTGATTGTCTTGGAACTCTGCAGACTAGCCTGGCCTCAAACTCAGAGATCCCCCTTCCTCTACTGGAATTAAAGGCTTGAGCCACTACATCCAGCTTTAAAACTGGTATTTATGTATATATGTGTCATGTAGGTATGTGCACTTGAGTGAAGGTAGGCCAGAAGACATCACTGATTTCCTGGAGATGCAGCTACAGGCAGTTTTGCATGGCACAATGTGGGTACTGGGAACCAAACTCAGGCTCCCTATGAAAGCAATATGCTTTCTTTTGAGCCTTCTCCCTAGCCCCATTGCAGTATTTTCAAATAAAGTATATTTTAGTGGGTTCTTCTTTTCCATTAGCTCCTAAGTTCCTCTGGTAACCTCACTGTAGTCTCCGTCCCCCTTCCATGCTGTGTGTCCATCTGCACCATCTATCTTACCCTCTCTTGGTGAGTCACCTTTCTAGAGTTTTAGGCTTTTTGCTACCCACCCATTTCTATACACATTAGAGGTTAAGTTTTTGTTTTTCTGAGTTTGGATCACTTTACTTAATTTTTTATCTTCCTGAAAACTTTATTAGTTTGTTTCTTCAAGGCTGAGGTTTAAACACGGCTTTTAAGCAAGGTCTAAACATGGCTTTTAAGCATGCAAACTCTCTACCACTGAGCCAGGTCCCCAGAACCTGCTGTTGTAAGTAAAACTAAAACTTCTTAAGTTTACCGTTGGGACTGAAGATGGGACAAGTCAATGGTAGTATCAGGGTATTCAAAGGCATCTTCCACCTCTTCCTTCATTTCACGGATGGGTTCCTGATCTGTAACTGCTATGGCTTCTCCATCTTCAGAGCTTAGTTCTTCTCTCCCACTGTGCACAGCAATGTCCTCTTGATCAACCTGAGTCATGAGTTCTACGTCTCCAGGCGTTCCATGTAGTTCCTCATTCTCTTCTTCACTGCTGTCACCCCCTTCTGTAGAATTCCCATAAGGAAAGTCAATGTGCCACTCCCAATGGGGCTGCGTGATTCCAGTCATTCCCAGGTATCCCAAAGGGGCATCAAAAGATCTCTGAGCATCTCCACAATGCACTGAATCTATTCTGAAAAAGGCTAGCCCTTACATGACCTCCAAGATCATTTTACCACAAAATTTTTGGACATGGCTACTATTTCTGTAACAAACCTAAGCTGTCTGCCACTGCTACTTCCAAAATGCAAGATAATAAAAGTAGTTGTATAAGCTCTGCAACTTTATTAATTTGTAAAAGTAAACCAATATACATTATACAAGTAGCTTTACACTTAGGCAAAAGGAATACTAACATTAATAACTAGGTCCAATTGCCACTTTCAAGAACTGTCATGAAATAAAGTAATATATATAATTTTATGACAGGGACATGGCATGCATCAATCAATAGAATCTAACAGCAGTTTTAAACTACACAACACAACATAACTACAAAAGGCTACAGAAATTGTACCCTTCTTTAGATTCCTTAGGTAGGCAAATTTATTTTGGCAATAATAGTATCTCTGTACTTAAATATATTATAAAAATCAACCAAAACTGGGCACATTGGCTTATACTTGTATTATCAGTATTTGAAAACTAAGAATGAATCAAAAGCCAGGCCTGAACCAAAATTCTCATATGAGAAATTATACTTTATAAAAAATCATCTTCCTATCATTGCTAACTCCTAAATCCAAATGGAAATGTACCCATTTGTACCCAAATTTACTTGTTACATATATTTATAAGCTATCCATTAAATGCTCAAATTTTACCAAAAATACTTTGATTATAAACTTAACTATTTTTAATTCATTAATTTTTTTTTTCAGGGCTAATGAGATAGCTCAGCAGGTAAAGAGCACTGACTGCTCTTCTGAAGGTCCTGAGTTCAATTCCCACCAACCACATGGTGGCTCACAACCACCTGTAATGAGATCTTACGCCCTCTTCTGGTGCTTCTGAAGTCAGCTATAGTGTACCTATGTATATTTATAAATAAATCTTTGGGCCGGAGCAAGTAGGAACTGAGTGAGCAGAGTTGACCAGAGCAAGCTGGACCGTGGAGCAAGCAGAGGTCCTAAAATTCAATTTCCAACAACCACATGAAGGCTCTGTACAGCTATAGTGTACTCACATACATAAAATAAATAAATCTTTTTAAAAAATGTGTTTTCAATCCTTAGTATAAAAAAAAGAGCATATTTCGTCTATCCAGAAATTGGTAGTACTTTGGGCTATTTCTAAAATTCTGAATATCACAGAAGAGACTTAAGATTTAGAAATGAAACTAGAGAGTAAAAATCATGAGCCATGGGCTGAAGAGATGATGGCTCAGTGGTTAAGAGCACCGACTGCTCTCCCAGTGCTCCGGAGTTCAATTCCTAGTACCCACATGTTGGCTCATAACCATCTGTAATGGGATCCGGTGACCTCGTCAGTTACTCACATATATAAAATAAATAAACTTAAAAAAAAATTCACAAAGCCAGGCGTGGTGGTGCACACCTTTAATCCCAGCACTTGGGAGGCAGAGGCAGACGGATTTCTGAGTTTGAGGCCAGACTGGTCTACAGAGTGAGTTCCAGGACAGCCAGAGCTACACAGAGAAACCCTGCCTCGAAAAACCAAAAATCACAAGCCATGGCTAGATATGATGGTGAATTTCTATGATACTGCCTAGCCCTTGGGAGACAAACACAGAAGAACTGATGCAAGTTCAATGGCAGCCTGATCCATATGACAAGTCCCAGGCAGACCAGAGTTATATAGTGGTATCGTGCTTGCCTCAAGAGAAAAACAAAGTCTCAAGCCTGGCTGAGAAGATAAAAATTTAATTGGTCAAGTGCTTGCCTTTCAGGCACAGGATGTGAGCTGAATCCACAAAAAGCCTGTGGCCAGATGTCAACCCCACACCAGGGGTGGCAGTGTGTGTGCCTGTAATCCTAATACAGATGGGTAGGAGACAGGCTCCTGTGCCCACTCAGCCTGGCCTAATCAGCAAATTCCAGATCAGGAATATGAAACCCAGTCTCCAGAGAGAAGCAGACAGTGCCCGAGAAACACCTGTTATCATCCTCTGGCTTCCATACACAAGAGCACATGAAAACACATACACACACACACACACACACACACACACACACACACACGCACAAAACTACCTAATTGTTCCATTTCTTCTGCCATGAGTTCACTTGTGCAGCTTGTCAGTGTTTCCATGTCTTCATCCTGTACTCTGACTTTTCGTTCACCTCGATGTCTCCAGACACAAGACTCATCTACCTAGAGAGAAAGTCCTTCCTCACTGTGGAGACTTTAGGAAGAGTATAAAAGTAAGCCTAGAGAAAGTAAAGAGTACCTTAAAGAGGAAGCTAAACCCCATCATTAGGTATGAAGGAGGAAGGAAATTCTTTTTTCCTAAAAAGATAATACACATTAATGGTTATAAAAATCTGTTTTCTCCAGTTTCTGGTTTGAAAATATGCTATATCTATAATTATATACATTTTAACTTATACTATAACATGAACACTTACACAATTTAATATTATATATAGGAATAATTATTAAGAAAAAGTGTGACTATTTGCTACCATCTTTGGGTTTGTCAGAACCATAATAATCTATTTTTTATTTTAAAAGGTCAGGCTATAATTCTTATTATTACAACTAAATTATATGAAATACATTCTCATTAATAAATGCTGAATTTGCCATGGCAAATTTATTTCATAACAAAATTTATATGTGCAATTACAACAAACCACTTCTACTTTATGAATATCTTTAAAATGGCTCTTGCCTCCATAGCCCAGCTCAGGGGTATTGATCATGGTAAGTTGTTACCTCTTATCATGAAGCTTCCTGTGGTTAAATATTCTCCTGTTGGTGCAGTTTTAGACACCTGAGGAACACAATAATGCATTACATTCTTATCTAAAGAAATAAAACTAAGACAGGCTCCCAGGTATTACAGGTTGGCCTTGAACTTGCTATATAACTGAGGATGACCTTGAACTTCTAATCTGACCATCTCTTTTTTTGTTTTTTGTTATTGTTGTTGTTGGTTTTGTTTTGTTTTGTTTTGTTTTGTTGAGACAGGGTTTCTCTGTGTAGCCCTGGCTGTCCTGGAACTCACTTTGTAGACCAGGCTGGCCTCGAACTCAGATAGCCGCCTGCCTCTGCCTCCCAAGTGCTGGGATTAAAGGTGTGTGCCACCATGCCTGGCTATCTATCTATCTATCTATTTGTTTATTCTGACCATCTCCTTGAGTACCAGGATTATAATAGTGCCAGCTATTTATTTATTTAGACCATCTCTTGAGTACCAGGATTATAACAGTGCCCTATCATGCATGTCAGGAATGTACTCTATCCAAATGAGCTACAGCTTCAGTCTCTTAAGACACTTCTACCTAAGAGAAAGAAATAATAACATTCAAACAAACAACTAAGCCCTGAAAACTTTTTAGTAAAAATTCTCAATGCTGAAGACACAGATACATACGTCGAATGACAGATATACTTGACAACAATAAATGAATAATAAAAGATCTACTACTCCAATAAAATGCCACAGGCTACATTTGAACTAGCTTTTTGCATACTAATATTTTTTTATAAAATGAGTTTAATAAGCTTACTACAAAACCTTGCTGCAAGATAAAATTACAGTTATTAAAATCCTTTTCTGGGTTTTTTTTTTTCATAGTAAAACAGCTTTTCTGTTCCTTAAAAATATTTTGAAAGATTTTTTCTCTTCCAAGATAGGTTTCTCTAGCTGACCTTCAATTTAGAGATCAGTCTGCCTCTGCCTCCCAAGTACAGGGACAAAAGGTTCTGTGTGGCTGGGTGTGATTTGTGCATGTGAGTGTTAGGTGCCTGCTGAGTGTAGAAGAGGGTGTTGGACCCCCTGGAGCTGGAGTTACAGGTAGTTGTAATCAAGGTGCTAGGAATAAAACTTGGGTTCTCTAAAAAAGCAGTACACACTGAGCCATCTCTCCAGCCCCCAAATCTTAATAATTTAATGTGTGTGTGTGTGTGTGTGTGTATGTGTGTGTGTGTGTGTACTCCTATATATGCTGTGGAGATCAGAGGATAGCTCGCAAAGAGTTGGTTCCTCTCCCACTATCTGGATCCCAGGGACTGAATTCAGGTCATTAGGCTTGATGACAAAGGCTCTTATGAGCCACCTCCTAGCTGCTAAAACACCCTTTCCTAGGAAATAAGGATAACAGAACTTTAAAAAATATACTCGATAAAACAAAGTAAAAGAGCTTATTTCAAAGATTTTATACATTTATGATTACTCTAAATTTGAGAATATCTTTTTAGTTCTAAACAGAAAATCATTTTAATTAATAGTAGAGTTATAAAGTATTATTTCTCAAATATTATTAATTTCCTAAAACCACATCACAGAACAGCAAATAATATAAATAACATAAAATGAAACAAATCTCAAGTGTGATAATGAAATTGATTTTTTCTTGTAGAATTAATGCATCATTATCAGCTATAGTTCTTGAAAATGTGGATCTCCTTTCAGTGGGAAATCAAATACAAAATGGATTAATATCAAAGAGCACTAACAGCTGGACTTGGTGGCACAGGCCTGTAGTCCAGGGACCTGGATGACTAAGGTAACAGAACTGAGAATTCAAGTCCTGTGTGGAATAGAAAGAGAGTTCAATACTAGCTAGAAAAACTTAGATCTCACAACAGTGGGCCAACGGTACTTGCTCAGAATGCAGGTCTCTAAGTGCAATCTCCAATACAAAACAAAGCAGCATTAAACAATGACTAAAACCAAGTGAACACATAACACACAAGTTACACTTGTTTTCTGGAGATGCAAAAGAGAATTCAGAAACTTCTAACCAAGATGAATAGGAAAAAGATTTTTTTTTTTTTATTTCAACATTTCAGTCACTAGTAGATCATTCTCTACCCAGCAGAATTCCATAGGTCACTGTAGTGACTATTTCTAGTTGTCAACTTGACTATATTTGAAATGAACTACAATTCAGAATTGGAAGGCTCACCAGTGAACCTAATCTGGAGGCTGGGAGATAGAAGTTTCTGATCTGGATCTTGGTATGGAAATCTTGAGACACAGTGGTGATTGAATCCAGAAGATTAAGACAGGGAGATCTCACCGGGCGTGGTGGCGCACGCCTTTGAT
>NC_034596.1:64849297-64851250 GCF_900095145.1 Mus pahari
AGCTACAGTGTACATATATAAATAAATAAATAAATCTTAAAAAAAAATTAGAAATAAAAAAAATTAAAAAAGAGATCAAGAAAATGGACCACAGCCCTTATTACCTGATGATGGTACACCCACCAAGCACTAGTGATAACACGTGCATCCCAAGCAGCACTGTAGCAAAGTGCCATTGTGCCTGCTTCAGTCAAAGTCCGTGGAGGGATGGGTTCTCCTAAAATATCAATGCTAAGTTTCAACACCAAAGTATAGGGTTTCTACAAAGCAAGATGTCAAAATTATACTTAAAGACAGGGTAACACAGATACCACATTTCATTTCAAGATTCTATTTAGCTATCTACCTACCTGTTGCTGTGTGTTAGGGACCAAAATCAAATATTTTAAATTTTATTTTTTTATATTTGTGTGTGTTCTCATGTACACAAGTGATAATGAAGTGTGAATATTACTGCATATATAATTCCAAAGCATTTCTATCCCGACCCCCCCCCCCCAAAGCAACCCTGTATGTATCAGCAACACTCCTACTTCCTTTCCAAACCTGGCTTCCTGCAATCACTAAGATGCTTTCTGTTCCTATTTTGACAAGTTCAGATAAATGGACTGAGATGTAACCTTTTGTGTTTAGCCTGAAATTTAAAGTGGTCCTCCAGCTTCTGCTCCTGGGATTATAGGTATGATATGCCACATCTGGCTTTTTTTTTTTTTTTTTTTTTAACTTTCCTTTAATACTTTACAGATTTTTCTCTATAGAAAAATCTCTAAAATAACAAGTTTATTACTAATTTTATGATGTAATGAATTAAAAGTCAGGGTTTCATGAATGTTAGAAAGATACTATACACTGAACAGTGGTTGTGCACGCCTTTAATTCTAGCACTTGTGAGGCAGGGGCAGGTGGATTTCTGAGTTCAAGGTTAGCCTGGTCTACAGAGTGAGTTCCAGGACAGCCAGGGCTACACAGAGAAACCCTGTCTCAAACCTCCCAACCCCCCCACACTCCACCCCCCCAAAAAAGAGAAAAAAGGGGTACTGTACCAATGAGTCATAACTCCTGTTTCTCTTTCTTTGTAAAGAGAAAATCTTCAACCCAGGCAGCTATATGAACTGCTGTGTAGCTGACGACCAAGTTGAATTTCTGATCCTTTTGCCTCTACTTCTTGAATGCTAGAATTATAGGCTTGTACCATCATATCTGGTCTATATGGCACTGGAGATCAATGCACTCTTCTGAGTTATATCCCACACCCCTTATTTTTATTCTTTTAATGTTGTTATGTCTGCTTATCAATTTATTCATTGCTAGTTATGGTAGTTTCAATGAGAAGCTGCCTATAAAAATTTCAGGCAGTTGAATACTTGGTTCCCAGTAGGTGACTTATTAGGAGGAATTTGGGGGGGGGTAACCTTGTTGAAGGACGTATGTTACTGGGGGTGGCTTAAGGTTTCCAAAGCCTCCTGCCATCCCCAGTATCATCTCTCTGACCTTTTTGTACACCTGGATGTAAGCTCTCAGCTCCTGCTCCAGCAACCTGCCACCACTGTTGGCAGACTCTCTTCATCAAAAACTCTTAGTTCTCTGAAACATAGGCCTAGCTAAACTCTAATAAATTACTTTGGCTACAGTGTTTTATCACAATAATAGAGGTAACTAAGATACAAGCATATAGCCTCTACTTCACAACTGTGCCATCACACTTAGCTACAACTTGTTTTGTATCCATCTTATGCTGTGTGGACATTGTCACTTGTTTATTCTGATTCTAAAAGTTTGGTAATTTCCTTTTTTTTTTTTTTTTTTTTTTTTTTTTTTAAATGTATTAACTATTGTGGGCCTGATGGCAAACACCTTAAATATCAGCACTCAGGAGGCAGAGGCAAGTGGATCTCTGAGAACTGGAGGCTGGCCTAGTCTACATATTGAGTTCCAAGCCAGCCAAAGCTATAC
>NC_034596.1:64851865-64853998 GCF_900095145.1 Mus pahari
GGTTTCTCTATGTAGCCCTGGCTGTCCTGGAACTCACTCTGTAGACCAGGCTGGCCTCGAACTCAGAAATCTGCCTGCCTCTGCCTCCCTCGCGCTGGGATTAAAGGCGTACGCCACCACTGCCCGGCCAATAAAATAATTCTTAAAAAAAAAAAAAAAAAGAATGCTATCAAGAGGCCCAAGAAATGGCTCATCAGTGAAGAATGCACACTGCTCTAGCAGAGGACCTGAGGTCAATCTCAGAGCCCAATCCCTCCCTGGCTCCACATGCAGGGGAATCAACACTTTCTTCTTTTCTTCTGGATTCAATGGGCACTGCATGGATTACCTGTGTACATTCCCATAGACACACACATGCAAAAATAAAATATATTAAAAAAGAAAATTCCAGACAATAGAAATATATTACCTGTTGGATTCTTAATTACACAGCTGGTAGCTCCATGAAGATCAGCATGCACATAAATGTCTCCTTAAATAAAAACAAATTTGAAAGAATGACACTTTAAGTCCTATTGCTTTTGTTTTGTTTTGCTTTCTTCCAAATGTTTTACTTTAAAGTTTTATGTGCATGAATGTTTTGCCTGCAAATATGTGAGTGAAGCACCCATATGCAGTGCCTACAGAAGGAAGAAAAAGGCACTCGATCCTCTAGAACTGTGGTTACAGGGAGTTGTGAACCACTGTGTAAGTGCTGGGAACTAAACGCAGGTCTGTTGCAAGAGACATAAGTACTCTTGAGTGCTGAGCAGTCTCCCCAGCTTGCTTCCTTTCTTCTTGAAACGGTCTCTTTATGCTCCTTAGATTAGTCTGGAACTTCTGGGACCAAGCGGTCCTCGAGACTCAGCCTCTTTAATGGCTCCATCTATAGGTATGCACTATATACCCAGCTTGAAGCCCTATTTGTAAACTGGAAAAATGGTCACAAATTTTAGCACCAAAACACTAGCCTTTAAAAAATGTGATCCATGGGCTGGAGAGATGGCTCAGTGGTTAAGAGCACCGACTGCTCTTCCAAAGGTCCTGAGTTCAAATCCCAGCAACCACATGGTGGCTCACAACCATCCGTAATGAGATCTGATGCCCCCTTCTGGTGCATCTGGAGAAAGCTACAGTGTTCTTAGATATAATAATAAATAAATCTTAACCAAAAAAAAAAATGTGATCCACCATGACTGGAAACTATTTTGTAAATATAGCAAAAGATCAAAAGTCCAAAAATACAGATTAGCTAGGCAATACTACTCTTGCAATACCCACTTAATAAAAAGTGGCAAAGACTTCAACAAAATGTAAGCCATAGTGTTAAATCTCTAAATAATTGTCAAACAATAGTATAAGATAAAAACCAGTGCCTATTAGTGAAGCAACTGTAAGTCATTTAAGAGAAAATCTCATGCAATTTTAATCTCACCTGGTGTTAAGTATCTTTTCACAATAATCTCATTCTGCTGCTGATCCCGACCACCTATAATTAGATAGTTCTCTGAACTAATGAACCACAGAAATTTCTCAAACCTATAGAAAGAAAACAAAGTTAACATTTTATAAAAAAAAAAAGCCTGAATTCATACCATTTTCAAAACAAAACATAACAAAGCAGGAAGTTGTCATGCCTGTATAGAACAAGATGTCAGCAATCCTAAGGCTCAGCTACCATTCAAGCACGAGGCACATTTTACTAAAGACATGTAATACAGTTTTTACAATAGTCTTCGAAGAAATTAAATTCCGTCAGGACATAGTGGCACTTGCCAGGACTGGGGAGGCAGAGGTAAGAGAATCTCTGTGAGTTCTAGGCCACCCAGTGATACACTGAGACCCTGTCTCTGTCAGAGAGAGGGGCAGAAGAGGCAAAGATGGGGAAGAAGAGAAGGAGGAAATAAATTCTATAAAAGAAGTTATCTCACTAGGTATGGTGGGCAAAACATACCTATGTTCCTAGCACTCAGAAGCTGAGGTTCAAGGCCAGCCAGCACAGCTATATATGAATTTAAGGCTAATCTAGCCTACATTACCCTACCTGAAAAACAACAACCCACAAACCAAGTCAGTCTCTCTCATTTTCTCTCTCTCTCCTTCTCTCTCTCTCTCCCTCCCCTCCTCCTCCTCCTCCTCCTTTCTCTCTCTCTC
>NC_034596.1:64854149-64875490 GCF_900095145.1 Mus pahari
CTCTCTCCCTCTCCCTCTCCCTCTCCCTCTCCCTCTCTCTCTCTCAGAAATCCCCGGCCTTTGCTTCCCAAGTGCTGGGATCAAAGGCATGTGCCAGCACTGCCCAGCCTATTTATTTCTTTAAAAATTTTTTTATATTAGATGTGTATGTGAGTATTTGCATATGGATATGTACACATAAAAGCAGGTGCCCACGGAGTACCAAAAGAGGGTATACTGCAGCCTACGGAGCTTAAGATTCTCAACTGCCTAACGTAGGTGCAGGTGCGTGAGAACTTTACTCCAATCGTCTTGAAGAGTAGTAAGCAGTTCTTAACCACTAAGGCATCTCTCTCTCCAGCCCCAAATTATTTTACTTTATATAGGTAGCATTCTTAAACTTAAGGATGGCAAAACAATGAATTAACTATACAAATCAAAAGTACAAAAATATCAAATGCTCTAAGATTCAGCTTTCTTTCATCAGGATACCAAATAGGTTCTGGACCACTGGAAAAGCAAGAAATTACTCCAGGTGGGATGGTACATACCTCTAATCCCAGCCCCTGGGATGATGAGCCAAGAAAATCAAAGTTCAAGGCCTGCTTGAGCTATCTGGGGAGATACTGTCTCCCTATGACAACCCTCTCCCCTCCAAAAGAGTACTATTACAGCTTTTCTCAAAAGACAAAGTAACTGGAGTTTTCATTAATTAGTTTACTATCCAGATAGAATGGATATAAGCCAGTCATGGTGGCACAAGTCTTTAATCCCAGCATTTAGGAAGCAAAGGCAGGGTGATCTCTTTGAGTTCAAGGATCGCCCTGGTTTACATTGCAAGTTCTAGGACCACCAAGGATATACAGAGAAATCCAGTCTCAAAAACAAAAACTAAAACAAACAAACAAACAAACAAAAAGCAAATATATTATAGTTAGAAAATCTCCAAGAGTAAGCATGTGGCCTAATCTGTGAAAGCTTGGGGATAAGTCTAGCACCAAAATATAAATAAAACTAAATAAAAACAGATCTCTGGCATACCCAAAAAGGTAATGCTAATGGCATTCTAATGTACTTATATATACTTGAAAGTTTGACACTGAATTTGTGATTAAAAAAAAAAAAGGCAAGTGTAACATTTTTAAAGGTGTGTTTATAAGACAGAGCCTTGTTGTGTAGCAAGACTAGTGTTAAAGTCAATTCCTCTGCCTCAGCCTCTCAAGTGCTGGGACTGCAAGGGTGTGCTTCCTGCAGTGTGAGTGCTGGGGACTGATGCAGGACACTGTACATGCCAGGCAAGCACTCTCCCACGTAAGGTACACTAACCCTGTGGACTGGGTTTGTTGTTTTAAGGTAAGGTCTCACATTGCGCAGGTTGATCCCAAACACCTAGGCTCAAGCAGTCTTGCAGCCTCCACCTCCTAAGTAGCTAGCGTGCAGTTGTCGTGCAGTTGTATGCCACTGCAGAGGCTGTAACTGCCCAACACCGAGGCTGGAAACGGAATTCAAGTCCTCTGCCAGAGTAATACATGCTCTTAACCACTGAGCCTTTTCTCCAGCCCTAGGTAATTTTTTTTAACTCAAAGGAAGAAAAAATGACAACAGCAAGAAAAGAAGACAGAATACTACATGGCTCAGCTGTAACTACAACAGAGTATCAGTCTATAAAAATATTAAAGTTGAAGCCGGGCGTGGTAGCACACGCCTTTAACACCAGCACTTGGGAGGCAGAGGCAAGCGGATCTCTGAGTTCGAGGCCAGCCTGGTCTACAGAGTGAGTTCCAGGACAGCCAAGGCTACACAGAGAATCCCTGTCTCGAAAAAAACAAAACAAGATATTTACACATACATACATACATATATGTGTGTGTGTGTGTATATATTGATAAAATTGATCATCAACCTTGACAAAATTGTATCTGTATGTAACATAACACAAGTGGAAAGAAACTGAAATTCTCATCTCCTATAATAAGAGGTCAATGAAGGATTCTAGAACAACAAAATCCACAAAGTATAATATGAGCTATTACAGAGAGAACCAGGAGAATATAAATATCAGGCCTCAAAGAGGTAAAAGCAGACGCTAGAAAGATGGCTCAGTGGGTAAAGGCAGTTGCCAACAAACTTGAGTTCAATGCCTAGAACCCAATGGTGGAGAGAGAGAAACAACTACTGAATGCTGTCCTGACCTCCCTGCCCTATAAGCCCCATGGCAGATTCCCCATTCACACACCCACAAACCACACAATAAATGAGTAAGTAACAAATAGAAAGACCTAGAACTAAAGAGTAGTTTCAGAGGTAAGGAGAACAGAGGGATAAGGATGATGAATTACAGGACTACTGGTTTCACAGCTAGCTCTGTATAATACAATGTCTGCTTGACATTCTAAATGATATACATAATTCCAATAAGAAGAAAAACTAAACATAAAAAAAGCGCAGAACACTCACCAATACACTTTTCTTGCTTTTTGGATAGAAGTAACTGTTTGTACTTCTTTTAAGGTTTGCTTTGTTTTCTTTTCTGCTGATTTGAATGCCTAGTCATACAAAAAATTTAAATAATTTAAAGATACATTTACATAACACCAAAGTACACAATAGCATAACAAATCGCTTTAGACAGCTTTTACTATCTCTACTGCCCAGGCTGGCTCTATCTAACTCACAGAGATCAGTCTGTCTTAGCCTCAGAGATTGTACACGCCACCACTGCCCAGCTTAAGGGCACATGAGATGGTTCAGTGAGGAAAGGTACTTGCTGCCAAACCTGATGACCTGAGTTTGATTCCTAGCACCCACAAGTTGCCCTCTAACCTCCATATATGTACTATGTGCAAAAATCTTAATGGAAGAAATATTTTATGTCATAAAGTGATTTGGTTTATACACACAAATATATACATAATGGAAAATAAAAGGTATCTGCCTTAAGAAGTAAAGTAAATTATTGTATTTTTATTTATTATATGCAAAATTTTAAGACCTACAAATTAAGAGCTTCCTTAATGCTGGAAATGGTAATGTACACCTATAATCTCAGTACCTGAGAGGCAGAGGCAAGAAGATCTTGAGTTTGAGGCTAGCTATAAATCAATTACGAGGCCAGCCTAGATCCTAGAGCCTAGATCAAGGAGGTTACTTATTTAATAGCTATAAAGTATCTACTTTGTTCCAGACAATACTCTAGAGCATTGGTTCTCAACTTGCGGGTTGCAACCCCTTTGAGAACTGAACACTTTCACAGGGGTTGCATATCAAATATCCTGCACAGCAGATATTTACAATACAATCATAATAGCAAAATTATAGTTATGAAGTGGCATGGTTGGGGGGGGGGTCACCACAACATGATGAACTGTATTAAAGGGTTGCAGCATTAGGAAGGTTGAGAACCACTGCTCTGGAGACTAGAACACAACAATGAACAGAACAACATGACACATTTTGTTATTGTTATACTATATATAGCTCTGGCTGGCCTGGAACTCACCATATAGACCAGTCTGACCTCAAAGACAGATATCCACGTGCCTGTGCCTGTGCCTGTGTGCCCCTCTGCGCCCCTCTGCGCCCCTCTGCACCTCTGCGCCTCTGCACCTCTGTGCCTCTGCACCTCTGCCTCTGCCTCCCTAGTGCTGGGATTGAAGACGTGCTACTATACCTGGCAACGATGATACTTTTATGGGCTTACATTCTAAAGGAAAAACACAAATATTCCAATAGTTTTATATCAGTTGAGGAGTTAAGAAAAGGAGCAAAGCAGAGTGAGATTGAAGATGGCATTATTTTTAGCAAAATTGGTCAACAAATGCTTCTCTGGTGTCTCATTTAGGCAGATGTGTAAATGAACAAATAGAGGGATAAAAACCTTGAAAACCCGAGGGCAGAGCTTTTCATTGAGAAAGAGCAGCAAGTACAAAGACCCTGAGAACAGCAGTGCACTATGGTTCTGGGAACAGCTAAAATTCCATGTAGCCAGAAAGAGGTATGTAGAAAGAAAAATCCAGGCGCTGAGGTAAAAGGTAAACAGATCATGCAGGGCTAGAAAAAGAGCTCTAAATTTTATTAAGGTGGAATGCATGCTTTTGAGTGGAGGAAAGGGAGAGCGGGGGATTCAGTAACTTACGTGAATACAGATAACCAAAGCCTGAGCCAAATGAATAAGGAATTGTGCTCAGAGTCTATTTACACTTTGTTGTGGGTGGTGTGTGTGTGTGTGTGTGTGTGTGTGTGTGTGTGGGTGTGTGTATGTGTACGCACGTGCTTTTGTCTCTTGTGTCAAAGGTTAGTCACTGTACAGCTTAGGATGACCTTCAACTCATGATCATTCTGCCTCCACTTCCCAAATCCTGGCACTACGGTCAAGTGACACAGTCAGTACTCAGTAGGTTTTGCTTAGGCATTAAGTTGAGAACCAGAAGTAAATGGGACTGGCAAGATGGCCAAGGGGGTAAAAAAGCCCTTGCTGCAAAGCCTGACAACATGAATTTAAACCCTGGAGCCCTCAGAAAGGTAGGAGAAGTAACTTTACAAGACTGCCCTCTGGCTGACTTGTTCCCTCTGGTGCAATAAGCATATGCACGCACACACACATTAATAGCAGCAAATGACAGATCTGGATATGGTTTAAGAGGAAAGAGCTCTGGCTATTCCTAACATTTGAGCAGTAAGAATCAAAGTGCTATTTGCTGAGATGGGGAAAGAGGGAAGTGCAGGACAGCAGAGAAAGTAAATACAAAAAATATGCACATTTAAAGCAAAATTAAAACTAAGAGATTTCTAAATTAGAAAATCCCACTTAAAAAGAAAAAGCCATTAATGCTGCCCAAAACAATGAGCGTTACTCTTATCACCTTACCTTCTCAGCAGCTTCAACAGTCCTCTGGGTTTTTTTAGCAGCATACCTCTTATGATCATAATATCTAGAAAAATAAATCTATCCTAAATATTAAGTGAAATCTATTTTTAGTTTTTTTTTTTTTTTTCTGAGACAGGGTTTCTCTGTATAGCCCTGGCTGTCCTGGAACTCACTTTGTAGACCAGACTGGCCTCGAACTCAGAAATCCGCCTGCCTCTGCCTCCCGAGTGCTGGGATTAACTATTTTTAGTTTTTAATTTACAGTCTTAAGTCATATAGAACCAAGTTGTATAGCACACAAACTTACTTTTTACAAAAGAAGTATACGCCTAAGTCCTGAAGCAGTTTCCCCACACTGAACCCCCACCCTTAGGGTGTTGCTAAGAGACCCAGGAAGTGAGCATACTTCACACGTCTGAGAAAGCTGCAGCCTGCAAGATTCAGGGTCTCTCTCCTGTTAGAGAATCAGTAAACAGCTGCTTAAGGAGACTGCCAAATGAATTGCAAGAGATCTCTTGGACTTGTTGATGTGCCTCCAATAACACAGGCCTCCAGATATACAGCTTTCCTCATGTTGAGGTGGGCTTTCAGAGATGTGGTTGCTCCTGCATTATCTTTGCTCCAGTAAGTCAGCCCTTGTTCATACACCAGTTAGTAACACCAATAAAAATTCACTGGTTCATCAGGTTAGACTTTAGTGCAATCCTTACTTTAGTTTGTTATGGATTTCTTTCTAGGGGTGCATGCGTGCATGCATGTATGTGTTTATGTGTGTGTGTGTGTGTTTGTTTGTTTCATTTCCCCAGAAAAAGTCCCTCATACAACAGGCAAAATAATGACTACTGTTAATATCCTACTGATTTCCTCTACATACACTACCAAGAGTTTCCAACAGGGCTGGAGATACGACACAAACATTAAGAGCACAAGGTGCTCTTCCAGGGGATGCAGGCTTTGTTCCTGTCATGACACTGATGCTCATAACCACTTGTAACTCCAGTTCCAAGCGATCTGATGCGCTTCTCTGGCTTCCTCAGGCACCAGGCACATACTGGTACACATAATACATGCAGACAAAATACTCATAAATAGACTCACTGGTTCAATGCTTACTTTTTGGCGTTAGCATAGGCTGACAGGCTGAGGTCCACGTCGACAAGCAGCGGCTTGTTCTTCTGTGGCTTCGGCAGCTGCTTGTTCTTTTGCTTTTTTTTTTTCCCTTTTGGTGCTTCAGCATCACTGTTCTCAATGCTGGCATCACCATCACCATCTTCCTCCTCTGATAACAAGTATGGATTTCTATTAAAAATATTCAATAGTATTTCACTAATGTCGATGATATCGCTTTTCATTTCAAAACTTCTTCATAAAATTAGAAATGATTTCATTGTGTGTTTTCTATTTCTGAGAATTCCCAAAGAAAAAATTAAGAACACAATGAACAGTTAGTTAACAAGATAAAACCAAGCACCAACTGGGAAGACCCGCACTTACCGTAGCAGCATGGTGACATGGTTGGTCTGCAGCTTCAGCTCTTTGATTGCACTTGCAACAGGGTCCCCTTGAGCCTGTGCCTCTTTCACAATCACTCCTATCTCCGTCCAGTCTATCTGGTTGGCCAACGCACTTCGGACTACCTGAATGGCTCTGTCAACTATCTGCAGGTTCATCTCTATGAGCTCCCCTTTCAGTTTATCAATTTCCTTAAGAAACAACAACAAAAAAATGAACTTAGTGTAATGCCAGCTGAGACTGTCATATTCTGGAAAGCATTGTAAAAGCTAAACTTTAATACCTGAGCCTGCTGAAGAGCTTCTAATCTGTTTTCATGATCCTTTCGGACATTATCTAATTTCTTCAGTGCTTGTTTTTCCTTAGAGTACAAAACAGATTTTTCAAAAGTTAAGATTTCTTTCAACGTACAGCACGTCCAAACCTCAATTCCTAAAGCTTACTGTGTTAGTGGTTCTACTCTGTCAATGTTGTCACATAGGCAATTTAAAAAGTTTCCCCAAAGTTCACTCCCTCAAGTCTTACCCTCTTAGAAATGTCATGCTGATATATTACCTCTGTCTACTTTCCACTCTCTATAGAATGTGTGCTTTGGTTACAGGTAAATTATATATAAAGTATAACCCTAATTCCCTTGGAAGAGCAGTTGGTGCTCTTAACCACTGAGCCATCTCTCCAGCCCCAAGGCAAGTGATTCTTAAATGAAACCAATATCTACCTTCCAAACCACTATGACTAGCTAGTTTAATATAAAAGTTTTAAATGATACTATTACCTGTTGTAAAGCTTTTAAATCAATTTTCTGCCCTTCTATCTTGGAATAAAATTCATCCACGGCCTTATTTTTAAAAAAAAAGAAAGAGAGAGACAAACAATTGGCTGTAAGGGGAAAAAAAAGTATGGTCTCTACTTTACCTTGCAAACACAGCATTAGTCTGTTTTATACCACACTGCCCTTACTACCTGACCACCTTTCCAATAACCTATTCTACAACTAACAATGTCAAGAATAAAACATAAGATGAAGTATTGGTCTTATCTTTTAATAAAAATGGCAATAATGTTTCTAATAGTTGAACCTATGAGTGTGTTGATTTTTTTTTTAAGATTTATTTATTATATGTAAGTACACTGTAGCTGTCTTCAGACACTCCAGAAGAGGAAGTCAGATCTCATTACAGATGGTTGTGAGCCACCATGTGGTTGCTGGGACTTGAACTCAGGACCTTTGGAAGAGCAATCAGGTGCTCTTACCCACTGAGCCATCTCACCAGCCCCGAGTGTGTTGATTTTTAATCAATCCCCAGATTCACAGTGACTGCAAGGCAAGAATATTTTCTGAGTTTCTTTCCTTCCTTCCTTCCTTTTCTTTCTTTTGCAGTATTAAGGATTAAATCCAGGACTTTATGGATACACTCATACTGGGCTACATCGCCAACCCCAAGACAGCATAATCAATTCTTACAACTTATGTGATGCTAACTAGTGAAACAAACAAACAACAAAAAAATAGAACTAGAAAACTTACCTTGTCAAATGATTCAAATTCTATATATGGACATTGTAAATGCTGAGAAAACAAGAAAGGATGAAATTCCTCATACCTGTAAAGCATTCAAAATATTACAATTAAGAATATTAATTATCCTACACAGAGAAACCGTTTCAAAAAAACCCCAATAAATAAATGAATGAATGAATTAAAGGCTGAATGAATGAATAAATAAATAAATAGAATATTAGATATCCTACGAAGCAAACTGGCTCGTGGCCCCACACTTACGTGAGTATGTCTTCAGCTGGTTTATCTGCATCCAGGCTTGGTTTTGCCTCTCTTTTCTGAATTATATAGCCCTACAAAAAAACACTAGTATTAGACTCAACTATATTCACAATTAACAAAAGGCTGACTATCTAAATGATATTTTTTTTTCTAGCTAAACATTTTTTTTGTTGTTGTTGTTTTTGAGACAGGGTTTCTCTGTATAGCCTTGGCTGTCCTGGAACTCACTCTGTAGACCAGACTGGCCTCAAACTCAGAGATCTGCTTGCCTCTGCCTCCCAAGTGCTGGGATTAAAGGCGTGTGCCACCACTGCCCGGCTCTAGCTAAAAATTTTGAATACAGAAGACAAATATTAAAGTACGAGGTAATGTTATGATTGGTTAGCTATGAGGCAGTTATCACCCACGCATTTTGTTTTCAAGTAATAGCAAATTAAAGAATGCTTCTCTAAAATCAATTCAAGACAGACTGTTCTCCTCATGTCAGTACAGTCTTGTCTATAAATCCAATACAGGGAGGCTGCTGTGGAAAATGTTGAGTCCTGAGGCCATCCTGGAATCCACAGCAAGACCTTGAGTCAAGGAAAAAACAAGTGGCTGGAGAGACAGTTCAGCTAAGACTGCTTATTACACTTCCAGAGGACCCAGGTTCAGTTCCCAACACCCAGAAATGGAGGCTTACAACCACCTGTAACTCCAGTTGAAGGGATCAACACCCTCTTTTGGCCTCCACGGGCAACCACACATTGTGCATACACTCATATAAACACATATACATACACATAATTAAAAAGTCAAACTTTTTTTTACGCAAATTCCTCAACTCTTGTTTCTTGTCTTCGTAAAAGGTGGGGTAGTGTGTATCCCTGGCTGGCTTTGAACTTGTTCTTCAGACCAAGGCTTCTGACCTGACTTCTTCCCTCCCCCTCTCAATGCTAAGATTACAGATGTGCACTCAAATGCCTGATTTAGACAGTACTAGGGGTCAAACCCAGGGCCTAGCGCACTCTATGCAAGACTAGTTTTATATTGAGCCTCAATGTAGTATTGTCTATAAAAAATAAATAGAAATATTTTACAAGCCGGGCCTGGTGGCGCAGGCCTTTAATCCCAGCACTCAGGAGGCAGAGGCAGGCGGATTTCTGAGTTCGAGGCTAGCCTGGTCTACCAAGTGAGTTCCAGGACAGCCAGAGCTATACAGAGAAACCCTGTCTCGAAAAACCAAAAAAAAAAAAAAAGAAATATTTTACAAGAAGCAATACAAAATCAAAGAGACTATCCTAGAATGAGGTGTACAGTCAAACAGTACAGTATGCGTGCATATGTAGAACTTGGATTCAAGCCTCATACAAGAAAATAAAACAAAGCTCTTAAATTATAAATATTTTATTTCTGAAAATCCAAAATGACACATGAAAACTATGAGATGGATCAATGAGTGAAAGTATTTGTCACTAAGTCTGACAAGCCTGAGTTTGATCACTAGGCCCTATGCAGTACATGAAACTGGCCAAACCCTGCAGGCTGTCTAACCTCTTGAATGCCATCCCCCCCCCCCCCCCCGCCCGTGTGAAACAACACACAGTGTTACACAGTGCTACCTTTCCACTGAAGTTGGATGTCTTTCTCAGATAGTCTTCTGCCCTCTGTACACAAACCAGTATCTTTTCAATATCTAATGGAAGAAATAACAACAAGGGGAAAAAGAATGCCAATTAAGTGGAATAATACCATTAAACTATTTATCATTTTATTATATATAATATCAACATATCAATATACCAAGATATTAATGTTTGCATATCATAACATTAATGCTGATACAATACTAATTAATTATAATTAATGCAATAAATATAAACATTGTTATACTATTATAATTATTACAATTTTTCCCTCTGGCCCATGTAACTAACATGTTTCTCAGAGCAGTTGTCTCATAATGGCCAAGTCTGAGAGGCTCTGGGTTGCCTCTCAAAACACATAATTATNATTAATTAAAAGTATATTATAATTCTTTATATTTTTATAATACAAAAATAAGTAATGTAATTATTTTATAAATAATCAACATAACATGGTCAACATAATAGAGTATTAATATATTTGTATATTATTAATATATTAATAATTAAACACATTGATATATTTATTTATTGTTGAGGCAGGGTCAAACTATGCAGTCTTGGCTGGCTTGGAATTCACTCTGTAAAACCAGGCTGGCCTTGAATTCAGAGATCAACTTTCTTCTGCCTCCCAAGTGCCATAACAAAAGCATGTGCTACCACGCCTGGCTCAATATATTTATTAAAAATCAACAATAGAAATGTAGCTGAGCCAGGCGTGGTGGCGCACGCCTTTAATCCCAGCACTCGGGAGGCAGAGGCAGGAGGATTTCTGAGCTCCAGGACAGCCAGGACTATACAGAGAAACCCTGTCTCGAAAAACCAAAAAAAAAAAAAAAAACAAAGAAAGGTAGCTGAATATGATGGTATAGGCCTGTAATCACAGCACTAAGGAGACTGAGACAGGACAATCATGAGTTCAAGACCAGCTTGGGCTATACAATAAGAGCCCATCAGAAACAAAAAGAACAAAACCAAACACAAGCAACCATAAAACTGGGAATGTTTTCAGGTCTCCAGGAAGTAGAAGAAGACTAAACTCATTACAAGCTGTCCTCTGAACACACACACAAGCACACTAAATAAAATGTAATAACAAGCTGGGCGTGGTGGCGCACGCCTTTCACCCCAGCACTCGGGAGACAGAGGCAGGCGGATTTCTGAGTTCAAGGCCAGCCTGGTCTACAAAGTGAGTTCCAGGACAGCCAGGGCTATACAGAAAAATCATGTCTCAAAAAAAGTAATAATAATAATAATAATAATAATAATAATAATAATAATAAAAACAAAAATCAGATCAGTGAGATGGCTCAGTATGTAAAGGTGCTTGCTACACATGAATTCAATCCCCAGAATACAACATAAAAGTGGAAAAAAAAAAGACTCCAAAAAAAAAAAAAAAAAGAAGACTCCATATATGCATGGGTCCTGCTTCCAAACATGGATTAGGCAGGTGTGTGTCCACACACACACATATTAATTTTTAAAAATAAAAACAACCAGGAAAGTATTTACAAAATAATATAAGTGCTTAAGAAAATGAGATACTGGGCTGGGCAGATGGCTCAGCGGTTAAGAGCACTGACTGCTCTTCCAGAGGTCCTGAGTTTAATTCCCAGCAACCACATGGTGGCTCACAATCTGTAATGGGATCCGATGCCCTCTTCTGGTGTGTGTGAAGACAGCTATAATGTACTTATAAATAAATCTTTAAAAATAAAAAAGAAAGAAAATGATTTTATTACTATAGCCTCATGATATATTTTAATCTGTAAAAAGTTTATATAGCTAATATTAAGCAACCAGTTTTATAATATCATTTTATAATAACAAAAATACCACCACCATCTGTTGTCACTGGAGACAAAGAGGGTACATGGCACCTTGCCAATCCCAGATCAAAGTTTTGTTCCATTCACTTCTAACTTTAAAAACTGAAATTATTTCTGGAAAAGAACAAGGTGCAAGAGTAGTGCTAGAGAGACGGCTTAGCAGTATGGGCTGCTCTTTCAGAGGATACAAATTCAGTTCCCAGCTCTCATGGGTTGTAACTCCAGTCCCAGGGGATGTCTGCCCTCTCAGGACACTGGGCAAGCATTTACTGAACAGACAGGTAACTAAGGAAGGAAAACATTCATGCATTTAGAAGAAGAAAGAAAAGAGAAGAAAGAGCTAGGCATGCTAGTACACAATTATAAGCTCCAGGAAGTCGAGGCAGGAAAATTCAGAGCTCAATGACACTGACTACTGGACTACAATGTAGGGAAAACCTTATTTCAAAAAAAAAAAAAAAAAAAAAAAATCAAAACAAAAAATGAAGCGTTTTTCAGTAGAACATTTTTTAGCACCTGTAGAGCCTTAGGTCTAATTAATTTCCAGCACTATAAAACTTCAAAGAAAAAAAAAAGGATCAAAGGAAAAGGGAAACAAATTGAAATGTACAAAATATAGACCATGCAGACATACCTTTGCTTTCAAGTTTTTCATCCACTTTAACATTGCCAGAGAATCCATTTTCTATAAGACAGTGCTCAATGAGAGCTGGCCCATAGGCTATATAAAAGTAAACAGTATTGTTGTTATTATTTTCCTATAAAATTTCACACTTAAAACACTGTATAAATTTTTTTAAAATTTTTTTTTTTTTTTTTTTTTTTTGGTTTTTTCAAGACAGGGTTTCTCTGTGTAGCCTTGGCTGTCCTGGAACTCACTTTTGTACACCAGGCTGGTCTCGAACTCAGAAATCTGCCTGCCTATGCCTCCCAAGTGCTGGGATTAAAGGCGTGCGCCACCACGCCTGGCTTATTTATTTATTATATGTAAGTACGCTGTAGTTGTCTTTAGACACACCAGAAGAGGGCATCAGATCTCATTACGGATGGTTGTGAACCACCATGTAGTTGCTGGGATTTGAACTCAGGACCTTCGGAAGAGCAGTCGGTGCTCTTAACCGCTGAGCTATCTCTCCAGCCCCAACACAGTATAAATTTATAGCTCAATATGAACAATCTACTTAATACAAGTAGCCACTAAAAATAATTTTATTTCTTTTCAAATGGTATTAGAATTAAGACCTGAAGTAACGAAAGGAGCTGGAAATCATAATAAGCAGAGAATCGGTACATGTTACAGGCATTTAACAACACATACATAAGGTTAACTAGAAATGTAGCAGTCTTGAGTTCAGTTCCCAGCACCTACATGGTACTTCACAACCATCTGTAATGAAATCTGATCCCCTCTTTTGGTGTGTAGACAACGTGCCTGTATACATAAAATATATAAATAAATCTTAGCAAACAAATGTAGATAAAACACCTATACACACAAAATTGTATAAAAAAAAGGAACTGTAAAAAAAAAAATTACTCAAAAGTATTCAGACTGAAACAGAAAAAGCAGCTTTATGCTCAAAGGAGGTGTGACCCTGTATGCTAAAAATTCTTAAAGAACACACACAGTCTTCTAGACTAAATAACTTTATCAGCTCTGAAAGATAAAAAAATATATACAAATCAAGTTTATATAAATATCAATTGGGGGAGCGGAGAGATGGTTCAGTAATTAAGAGAACATGCTAATCTTAGACAGGACAGTGGTTTGATTTCAGCAACCACACAGCGGCTCACAACCAATGTGACACCAGTTCCAGGGGACCTGACTTCCTCTTTTGACCTCTGTGGACACCAGACACACATGTGGTATACATATATACATGCAGGTGCTCACATATACACACAAAATAAATCTTTTTTCAAGTAAATCAATTATATCCTTACCAAAAACAGAATGAAATTAAGAAAACAATTCTATGGGCTAATGAGATGGTTCAAAAACCACAGGTTGTCATTGCCTAGTCTAATGACCTGAGTTCAATCCTGAGAGCAGACACTGACTCCTGCTACTTGGCCTTTTGATTGATGTCCACTTGTGGCAAAAATGTATCCACTCCCTATAAAACAAATTAAAATGTAACTTTTGTTTTGTTTTATATTTTTGGAAACAGGGTTTCACTCTGTAGTCATGGCTGACCTGGAACCCCCTATATAGACCAGGTTAGCCTTCAACTCTGAGACTGCCTGCCTGTTGTCCTCCCTAGTGCTGGGATAGAAAGTATGAGTCTAGTAATGCTTAAGACAACACAAAAAGAAAATGTGGGCATTTAACAATAAAATTTATATATAAAAAACTATAAATTTTTAAAATAAAAATAATTTAAATAAATGGTGAGACGATCTATATTCACAGAAGACTCAGTATAATTAAGACTGCTATTCTCGCCAGACGTGGTGGCGCACGCCTTTAATCCCAGCACTCGGGAGGCAGAGACAGCAGAGACAGGCAGATTTCTGAGTTCGAGGCCAGCCTGGTCTACAAAGTGAGTTCCAGCCAGGGCTACATAGAGAAATCCTGTCTCAAAAAAAAAAAAAAAAAAAGACTGCTATTCTCAGGGCTGGAGAGATGGCTCAGCGCTTAAGACCACTGACTGCCCTTCCAAAGGTCCTGAGTTCAAATCCTAGCAACCATGTGGTGGCTCACAACCATCTGTAACAAGATCTGACTCCCTCTTCTGGAGTGTCTGAAGACAGCTACAGTATACTTAAATGTAATAAATAAATTAAAAAAAAAAAGCCAGGCGTGGTGGCACACGCCTTTAATCCCAGCACTCGGGAGGCAGAGGCAGGTGGATTTCTCAGTTCGAGGCCAGCCTGGTCTACAAAGTGAGTTCCAGGACAGCCAGGACTATACAGAGAAACCCTGTCTCAAAAAAACAAAAACAAAAACAAAACAAAACAAAAAAAGCTGGGGCTTTGTGAATGCTACGCAAGCACTCTACTAACTGAGCTATACCTCCAGCCCCATCTGCACCGTTTTTAAATAAAATCTAACCAACATAAAAATGTCTAGCTTTTGGGACAATGAGGCTTTGTGATAGATATCTGCTCATCATCACAAAGCCCTGGATTCAATCCCCAGCACCACAAAACAAACAAAACTTTCTTTTAGGATAAAACCTGGGGGTTGGAGAGATGGCTCAGAGGTGAAGAGCTCTGGCTGCTCTTCCAGAGGTCCTGAGTTCAATTCCCAGCAACCACATGGTGGCTCTTAAACATCTATGAGATCTAGTGCCCTCTTCTGGCCTATAGACACACACATAGGCAGAATGTTGTATACATAATAAATAAATAAGTCTAAAAAACCCTATTTACTCAAAAGATCACTTTAAACTTGTTTGTTTTTTTTTTTTTTAAATAATGCTTTATTTTTATTCCTGGGTATTTGTTTGTGTCAATGTATGCCTCATGTGTGTGGATACTCATGGAGCCAGAAAAGGAGGTCAGAAAAGGAGGTTGTGAGCCACTGGCCATTATGCTGTGAACTGAATAGCTATCCAGCCCCTTGTTCAATTTTTTTGGAAAAAAAGAGAGAGAGAGAGAGAGAGAGAGAGAGAGAGAGAGAGAGAGAGAGAGAGATTTAAATATATTCATGGGAGTGTTGTCCCATAAATATCTTAGTACAATATGCAGAGTACTCACGCAGTAATGGGTTAAGAACTCTCTTCAGCAGCTCACCTTTAGGAGCACTAGCTATTATTTCAGTCAGTCTGTGAACAAAATTGGCATACTTTTTATATTTAATAAACCTTATATCAACCATTTATCTCATCTTTACAAGAGTCTGAAACATAGCAGAAATTATTCTCGTAGGTATGAAAAACGAGTCTTAAAAGTAATTTACCCATGGAGCTAGAGAGGGCCCTGAGGTTAAGGGCACTTGTTCTTAGAACCAGAGAACAGCTCCCAACAGCCGCAACAGGTAGATCACAGCCATCTGTCACTCCAGTTTCAGGGACCTGAAGCCCTCTTCTAGCCTCTGTGGCACTTTTATGTGCCACGCATATACACAGATACAGGATAAATTATTTTTCTTTAGAGCTGAATGTGATAAAATATGTCTATACTAGTGAGGCTGAGGGAAAGAACACTCTGAATTAAAGGCCAGCCTGGGCTACACAGCAAGATTAATTTATCCACAATCAAAAGGTTCCTGAAACCCAAGTCTTAAATCCAAGTTTTCTAAAAGAAATCAATATTTTTCAACAAAGTTATGAACTATCATCAATGTGACATGAAAGATAAATTTCTATGTACATGTACATTCTATGTACATTTCTAAGTTACGTGTTGTTCGTAAATCTACATGCCATATCTGAACACCTGCAACAGTTGTACCTAATTAAATATCTACTAAGAACTCAATGTGGCTCAGTGCCACCATAGGATCAACAATCCTGTAAAAACTGTACCCCGCCCCCCGGATCTCCAGAATTAGCAAAGATGCGACAGTCCACAGCTCGTCCCTCTCACTGACTCTTTGAGGACTACCACGTGGGCACTAGGTAGCAAAGCCTCCCAGTCAGAAGCTATGATTAATCTTCACCTTATTCTTTCCCTTTTTCCTAAAGTAGACTATCTACCCCCAACTTCGTTCTATCTGTCTAACTCTCTATCTTCTCACAGAACAGCCAAGTCAGGACCTCACTTTGCCAAGGAATTGGAAGTATTTTATGAAACCCAAACCATAGCATAAAAAGGCATACTTGAAGGCTGGGTGAGGCAGTGTATACCTTTCATCCCAGCAACCTAGAGGCAAAAGCACGTGGATCTTTTTTTAGTTCAAGGGTAGCCTAGTCTACATATAGAATTCTAGGCCAGTCATCGAGCTGCATAGTGAGACCTTGCTAGAGAGAGATTGGGGGGAGGGGGGGGGGAGGACAGAGAGACAGGGAGAAGGGGAGAGGGGAGATTTGCTGACCACAAATAAAATTGCTATATTCACATTTATATACTTCAGTTTATTATACAAGTAACCACTTTAATTGAATTTTTTCTATTGTGAAACATAACCTAGTTTATCTTAAGTGTGACATTAATTTTACAAATACTGTTACCTTTCCAAAGTCAGCAAAGGTTCAGCAGCTCTGGCATGATCTATGGGATAGCGTTCACGAACAGCAAACTTAACATCATCTGCTTCATCAGTTCGAAACCTTAGGATATTTAAAATTAGGTACTCATAATCTGTAAGAACAATGTTCCCCTGCAACAGAGTAAATAATTTAATTTAATTTATATTAGTAATGCTTTCCAAATAAGCCTTGAAACATCTTAAAAACTGAAAAAGAATTCTCATAATACCTACTTATAGCCAGGCAGTGGTGGCGCACGCCTTTAAGCCCAGCACTTGAGAGGCAGAGGCAGGCAGATTTCTGAGTTTGAGGATAGCCTGGTCTACAGAGTGAGTTCCAGGACAGCCAGGGCTACACAGAGAAACCCTGTCTCGAAAAGAACAAAACAAACAAAACCCCTCAAAAAAAAGACCTACTTAGAGTTAGAAATAAAATTACAAAACAAATAGCACCAGTCATATCTAAATAAGGGTCCAATTAATTAAATTAAATTCTGAGGACAAAGAAACTAGAAAAACTTTGTCCTTTTATTGCCCAAATTACTTGTATTACTTCACTATGAAAACCTAACAGTTTTAATAAGTGTGCCAAAGCCAAGCATTAGCACAGGCCTACAATCCCAGCATCACAAGGTAGAGGTGGTAGGAGATTCAGGAGTTCAAGGTAATTGTTGGCTACACAGCAAGTTTAAAGGCCAGCCTCAAGTATATGAGTCTCCACCTCATAAACCAACAACAAAAGCTCAAAGTTCCAAAACATTCAGGTCAAGGGAACATGAAATGCAAATGCATGGAATTATGGAACAGCATAATATGTCTATAAAAGGACAGTAGTGAGATGTAGCCAGATGTGGTGGTACACAACTATAATCACAACATTAAGGAGGATGAACCAGGAAGATTCCAAATTCCAGGCCAGCCAAGGATGCAAAGGCAGCCCTGGTCCCTGGTTTGAAACAAACCAAAAAAAAAAAAAAAAAAAGCACATGCCTTTAATCCCAGCACTTGGAAGGCAGAGGCAGGTGGATTTCTGAGTTCAAGGTCAGCTTAGTCTACAGAGTGGGTTCCAGGACAGCCAAGGCTACACAGAGAAACCCTGTCTCGAAAAACAAAAACAAAAACAAAAACAAAAAACAGAAAAAAAAAAAAAAAGAAGAAGTTAGAGCAGCCTGGGGAAATAGCCCAGTGATTAAGAACACAAGAATACACACTGCTATTGCACAGGACCTGAGTTCAGTTCTCTGCATGGAGAACTGAAGGCAACTCACAACTGCCTCTTAAACCAGTTGCAGGGAAATCTGAGGACATTTTAGCCTCTGTGAGCATTTGTGTTCACAAGCGAGTGTGCACAAACACACAGTTACAAATGAAAACAATTTTTTTTTAAAGATCCATTAAAAAAAAAATGAGGATGCTGGAGAGATAGCCCAGCAGTTTAGAGCACTTGTTACTGCTCTTCTGGGTCACCAGGAGTCAATTCCCAGTACCAAGATGGTGGCCTCTAACCACTTGTAACTCCAAGGAATTCAACATCTTCTGACCTCTGCAGCAACCAGGTATACATGTAGTGTACCTTCATACAACAGAGAAAACATTTGTATAAGGTAAAATAAAATGAAAATGTTTAAAAGAAAAATTTAAAGCACTACTATTTTATTTAATATTAATTAAAAATTTAAATAATTCAATAATCCCTCCTCTGCTAGGCTACTTTCTGATCTCAGGTTACTTTTCTCAGAGTTGTTCTCATGTATGTACGTAAGTTTAAAATTTGTATTTGTGCATATGTGTTATATGCTGTGTGTGATGGTGGAGGTGGCACATGACTGTGTCACAGTGTGTGTCAGAGGACAGGTTTGTGACTTTGGTTCTCTTTCCACTTCACATGGATTACAGAGAACAAACTCAGGGTCTTCAGCCTTGTGTGGCAGCCACTTTTAGCCATTGAGCCATCTCAGCAGGCCAAACTTATTATAAACTTATAAACTCGGTTTCTAAGATGTTTTTGAGCTGCAGTAAGTCTCTTAGTGCAAAGCCTAATCCACCCTAGATTCACGATTCCTCAAAATTCCAGACATGAAAGCAAAGAGGTCAAACTGGTATGCAGAATGAAAGAGCAATCTGTAAGTATGTTCTTAAGCATCAATGACTATCTCTCAGACAACACAATGACTTAACAAAATTCCAGGTGTACACTTTCATACATAAATTCTTAGTATTCACTCCAAATTCATCACTAATTGGGCTTCTAGAACCTAGACAAGTATGCATGCCTGCTTGCTCAGATCCTTCAAATGGAAACTCTAAAAGTCAATAGGATAAACTAGAACAGAAAAACCATGAATGAAGACTGTTTGCTTTAATGAACAGTGTGTAAGATAACATTAGTAAAAACTAAACTAACGTACAGCACACAAGAACTTTCCATGATCTCCAGCTTTGGAGCTGAGTTACACCTTGGGTACTGGGGACTGAATTTAGGTTTTCTGCAAAGGGAGCAAGCACTGCCAACCACTGATCATCTCTCCAGCCCCAAGTCTAAATTTACTTCTAAACAATAATGGTTACTTTATAAAAAACAAAAAGAACATGGGAAAAAATGATTACTTAGATTTAAAAAAAAAAAAATGAAGATTCCAGAAATCTATATTATGCCAAAACATTTTTTACATAACTGGATTTTTTTAAAGAGTAAAGACTCACTTTATAGCCCCAACTGGCCTTGAACTAAAGAAATCCAAATTGCCTCTGCCTCCCAAGGTATGTGTACCATCATGCACAGCATGAGGGTCATGTGAAAGGCATTTTCTAATCACCCTTTTTGCTTGTTTGTTTGTTTGTTTTCAAGACAGGGTTTCTCTGTGTAGCCCTGGCTGTCCTGGAACTCACTCTACAGACCAGACTGTCCTCGAGCTCAGAAATCCACCTGCCTCTGCCTCCCAAGTGCTGGGATTAAAGGCGTGCACCAACACTGCCCGGCTCTAATCACTCTTTAACACAAGCACTAGGTAAGCAGAAGCAAGGTCTACAGAGTGAGTTCCAGGACAGCCAGGGCTACAGAGAGAAACTGTCTCAAAAAAAGAGAAAAGTTATAGTAAAGAAAATTTTATTGAAAAAAAAAAAAAAAAGGCTTTTAAAAAACTTTATTAAGAGAAAGAGAGAGAGAGAGAGAGAGAGAGCGTGAACACGAGCAAGCAGGTGGATGGTAGCAATGCCTTTGATTCCAGCACTAGGGAGTCGGAGGCAGAGGCAGAGGTAGGTGAATCTGTGAGTTTGAGGCCAGCCTAGTCTACAAAGTGAGTTCTAGGACAGCTAGGGCTACACAAACAAACAAACAGCAACAGCAGCAACAAAAAGATAGACAAGGATTAGTGAAGATGCATGATTATAAGAACTCTCTTAACATCATTAATTAAAATGACACTGTGTTACAGAACATGATGAACTAAACATAACACATAACATTCAATGAAGGGCCAGGCAGTGGTGGCACATGCCTTTATTCCCAGCACTTGGGAGGCAGAGGCAGATGGATTTCTGAGTTCAAGGCCAGCCTGGTCTACAGAGTGAGTTCCAGGACAGCCAGGGCTACACAGAGAAACCCTGTCTCGAAAAACAAAAAACAAAAAAGAAAACACTCAATGAAGGGAATGAAATACAAACAGGGCCCACGATCCTATTCTTTTCCATCTCTTGATGTCACTCACCCTGTCATAGAGCTCAATGATTAAGTGATAAGCAGCTTCATCACTTCCAAACTGGAAATCCACAATTCTGTCCACACCAAGCTGTTTCGCACTGACTAATCTCCGACTCTTCAAATGTTTTCGACACTAGCAAGAAACAGAAAAGGCATTTGTACAATAAAAGTAAATTTCTAAGCAACTGGTATTAATTTATGAAATTATCTTTACAACATCAAGAATATTTAATGGTAAACAAAACATTATGATCACAAAACAAAAGCTTATGATAATCAGAGAAAATTTTTTAAAACTTGTTTACATTTTTGTTTATTGGGGTGTGTGTGGTATTACATGCATGCCACGGTATGCATGTAGAGGTCAGTAAATAGTTTCATGAATTGGTTCTCTCCATTCACCATGTGAACTCCAAGGATCAAACTCAGGTAACTTCTGTCCAGAGTCATCTTGCCAGATCCCAGTGGGGGGAAAATCCTTAAGCCTTTTTATTCTAGTAACTTCTAACTGAAATAGTTATTTTTGTATTCTATTTTTTAGATAATACAAGAACTAGACCATCTATTGATTTATCACACTGCAGAAAATTTTACCATGTAAGTAAACAAATACACTTAACTCATAAAAGTGCCAAGAGTTTGCTGTTATTGGTTACTATTTTTTAAAGCAAAATGTCACTCAGTAGCCCAGGCTAACTAACCTTCCCATCTCAGTTCCCAGAATGTCAGTGTTATAGGTGTGAACTACCAAACCCAGCTCAACATTATTTGAGAAGAGATGATGGCTAAGTACTACAAGTCTAGCACGAGAAGAAAGGCCACTGCTCACAGTCATCTACTGGATGGAACACAGGGCCCCCAATGGAGGAGTTAGAGAAAGTACCCAAAGAGCTGAAGGGGTCTGCA
>NC_034596.1:64876250-64887499 GCF_900095145.1 Mus pahari
AGTGTAGCTTTAAAATCAGGTCTGTTCAAGAGAAAGCCAAATTTTTCTTTAGTGAATTTGCCAAAACTTATTCTCTGAATTTAAAAAAACAAAACCTAAAATGCAGGATATATATATATATATATATATATATACATACATACATATACATATATAACAATGTCATAATTTACCAAAAGTAATATGATAAAATATTCTTACTTTTGAAGCCGAATAAGATATGTCTTGTTATCCACATCATAAACGTTGTTTACTCTCATTCCTAGCAAGCTGCAAAAACAGAAACATATAACAAATCATTGCTCTTGGTTGAAGCAAAACTTTCCAACCTTTATTGGGGCTGCAGAAGAGGAACTCTTCAGCTCAGATACCTCCACCGCCTATAAAGGTATCCTCAAATTAAATGTAGACTTTTAAGCACAAAAGTGGACTACTGCCTGCCTTCCTCTGAAGCGGCCCAGTGCTTTGGGGGGTAAATACAGTAAAATTAAGTCTAACAAACTTATTAGGAGCGGTGGAAGTAGCCGAGTCCCCGAAAATGCGACAAAGCTCACACAGCTGACTAGGCGACAAGTCCAGGACACAGGTCCGACTCTGCCCATGTCGGCTGGAAGGCCCTGCTACCTCCCTCTGGGCAGAAGGACGGGAATTCTGAAGAAGCCAGGCCGCCCGTCTGGAGCAAAGACCATCACTCCCGTTCTACCAGGCGCTCGCTGCGGGACCCAGGCCACCCCGGCACGACCTCTCGGAAACCAGCGCCAGGGAGAGAGGCAGCGTCCAGGCACGGTCCCCGCGGGTCTCCCGGGGGTCCCCGGCCCCGGGTTCGGCCCCCAGGCCTAGCGAGTCCCCGAGGCACTGGGACGACCGTGAGGCTCTCCGTCCCGCGACCACCCGGTGCCCGGCCTCCGCTCCCTCTGCTGTGAACGAGCCTGTCCACTCCCACCACCACACCTCGCATTCAGTTCCGCGAGCACTGCGCGGAGGTCAACCGTGCTGAAGCGGCTCTTCATGGCTAGGCTGCGTGTCGCCACCGCAGTCCTTTCGGGGACTGAGCCGACGCAGGACCGCTACGCTTCTGCGCATGAGCGCTTGGCTTCTGTCTACGGCAACGCACATGATCCAATATTTCTTAAAGCGAAAGCGCGTTATTTAACCCGTTTTTTGTTTGTTTGTTTTTGTCAAATCATGATCAATTAGTTTTTCACTGTGTTAAAAAAAACAAAAAACAAAAAATCTCGGGGGAAGGATATAGGGGACACTCGGGATAGTATTTGAAATGTAAATGAAGAAAATATCTAATAAAATAAATTAAAACAACAACAACAAAAAAACAAACAAACAAACCCAAAAACAAAAAACAAAAACCTCGACATAGAACTAGCTACCTTCTCGAAACTGCGTCCTTTCCTTGAACACTGACCGGGTTAATCCCGTCCCCTTGTCCCCTTCTGTTTGGGGATTAAAGTGGGTCTCCACAACCACCCTGTAGGTCATTAACCATTAATCAGTTGCCCCAGGAAGGCGCTAGAGCTCCGGATGGAAGAGCAAGGGCGCTTCCTAAACGCGAATTTGAGACCAGACAAAAAACCAATGGCTGGTTTCCCACACACACACACACACACACACACACACACACCCGACTCTAACAAGCCGGAGAAATGGGTTCCTATTTTGATGGACACTACTCTCCGAAGTAGGATTCTGCGACATACTGAATTCTCATTCAAATTGAATGTGGTGGGGTGCTATATAGTCCGAGTTTCATAAATTTTTAGCACCTCAAATACTCAAAAATTTCACTAAGTTGTCAGATCAAAATAAAGTGAGAGTTCCCATAGGAGAAGGAGAAAAATTACTCCTCCCATACATCCCAGCGTTCTCTGAACCTCTTCTAGTTCTGCATGCTACCAATTCATAAATTATTCAGGGTTCAAATATATGCGAGTTAGTTCGTCTAAATTTTTCTTTTTAAAAGTTCTAGTGTTAGTAATAATTTTAAAACTAAGAACAAAAAAATCTAGTTTTGGACAGTGGAGGGTGTGTGGGGGGGTTATAATGGTCATTTTTGATACAGGGTCTTGCTATGTAGCCCACGATGCCTTAGAACTCTGAGTTCTCTTGCCTCTGCCTTTTCGAGTGCTGAAATTACCAACACACTTAGAAACTGGAGCAATTTTTAAATCAGTGAAACATGTACTTAAAAGTTTAAAGTCATTAGCATTCACATTACTATAAGTTCTTAGAATGGGTGACCAAAAAAGCAAAAGAAATCAGGGAAAGTGTCAAATTCATATATCTAAATACATAAGGATTTTTATAATTATTATTCCGTATTTTTGAGACAGGGCATAAGTCAAGGCTATAGTCAAGGCTAGTCTAAACTCACCCCATAACCCAGGCTGTCCTCATTCTCCCTCTCACGCCCAGATAGATCATGAACCTTTAACGTTGGCAAATGTCTTAATCTAGTTTCTATTGTTGTAACAAAACACCAAAGGTTAAACAATGTACAAAGTTCACAGTTTTAGCAGTTAGAACTCTGAAACTAAGTAGCCAGATCTAGTTCAATCTAACAAGGGCAGCCGCCCTGCTACATTCCAGCCTCTTGATGGAAGCACATGGGAAAGGGAGGGGACAGTTCCAAAGTGAGACAGGGGTGCACAAGCCGGCCTTCTTCTTACAATAGCTTCTTCATGAGTAAAACTGGTTTCTCTCAAGAACAGTAGCATTTCTGATTTTTACTTTTTTTTTTCTTTTGTTTTTTTTTTTGAGACAGGGTTTCTCTATGTAGCCCTGGCTGTCCTGGAACTCACTCTGTAGACCAGGCTGGCCTCAAACTCAGAAATCTACCTGCCTCTGCCTGGGATTAAAGGCGTGCGCCACCACTGCCCGGCAAGCCTCAACTTTTATTCTACCCTAAATACAAGTAGAAGGCTAAATGTACAGTCAAAACATATACAGAGACTTGGACATGGGGAAATTGATAGAAAACTCTGACCAACATGGTATATTTAAAATCAAAGAACAACCACGTTACAGGAGAGAGCAACAGCCCTGGATCTTTTCAGCTCTTATCAGTCTTCCTCTGAGTCAAGTGTGGAGCTCGGGTGCCCGTGCAGCTTCAATGCTTCTGTAAATGGTTTCTATTACTGTCACACCAGCCATACGTGTAGAGATATAAAGAATACAACACATTGTCTGTGCATAGCATCCAGGGATGTACCTGACTAGGGCAGTAAGAACATGACGGACAGACATACAGACATGCTGGGCCAATGGTTCTCAACCTTCCTAATGCTGTTACCCTCATAGTTCCTCATGCTGTGGTGACCACCCAACTATAAAGTTATTTTGGTTGCTACTTTGTAATTTTGCTACTTTCACGAATTACAAATATCTGTGTTTTCCAATGATCTTAGGGGACTGCTGTGAAATAGTTCTGACCCTCAAAGAAGTCCAGATCCACTGGTCTGGGCTCTCCACTAAAGAAACTACAGGCCCTAGGCCAAGTTCAGCACATTGAGCATTTAGAGTTAAACAGAGAGGGGGGGGGGGGTCATTGCATATAGTTGAACAAGCAGGCAGGTTTAAAGGTTTATGGTATACAGCTGGATAAGGAGACAGGTTTATGGTATACAGCTGGATAAGGAGACAGGTTTACGGTATACAGCTGAATAAGGAGACAGGTTTAGCTCATTTTAGTAGGAACAGTCTCTGTAGGTCTTGGGGTGGTAAGATTCAGGAGGAGAAAGATAGAGTGGACATTTTCTGCCACACTGTCAACACCCATGCCTGAATTAGAGGAAGACTTTGCCATGCCTCTGAACCTTGCCCTAGGTGGAAGATTTTTGCCATTCTTTCATGGATCTTAATGGGGTCTTTGGAGCCCTTGCCACGGCTTTGCCAATGTCAACAATAAATGCTCACTCGGGGCTTTCTCCACTCCCTATAATACAAATTTATTTTCTTAGTGTTCTGAAGGTTAGAAGTCCCAAAGGGGTCTACAGAGCTGCATCTATGTGGGGGCATGGGTGGGAATGGGGCAGGGGCAGGCAGGGCGGAGCAGTGTCAGTGGTGTCTCAGGAAAATTACTTGCATTGTCTCTCATAGCTTCCAAAGTTGCTATATTCTTTGACTGGTGATCCCGAATGGCTTCAACAAGTGCTTCCAGGCCATGGAATCTCTTTCCATAATCCTTACTCTTGTCTTTTTATAAGGACCCTTAGATTGTATTTAACCTCTCTAACTCACAACCCCAAAGTTAGAAGAATCTGGTGAAGTCCTTTTGTCCCCTATGATGTCCCTTTGGCTGTTTCCAGATGTTACAATACAGACTTTTTTCTTTTCTTTTCTTCCTTTGTTTTTGAGGAGGGAGAAATAATGCCAGTAATCATGCTTAGGTTCCACAAGCTGAGAAGTTTTTCCAAAGATCTTAGAGAAGACTAAGTGGGTAGGAACGCCATGGCTAAGAAGCAAGCCAGATATTCTGATGTAGGAATTATAGGGACAGCTAAGCCATCGTGAACCAAATTTAGGGATCTGTTTTGAAGAGGGGAAAACAAAACAATAAAATGAGATATATCAAAAATTGTTTGGTCTCTTTTTTTTTAAGTAGGGAGAGAGCAAACTTTTGTTATTATTGTTTTGGTTTTAAAATACTCAGCATTTTTGTTGTGTCCACCTGATGAATATGTATGACTTTTAAAGTCCTTCTGTCTTTTGCAGTCATGTGGACAGAGTCCACACATTTTGAGTTTTAAGTTAAAATTACTACAGTTTCTTTAGGTTTCCAGGGTTTTAAAGGCTGTTATATATTCATTTCAATAGTACTTGACATAAATGGATATAAAAATGCTAAAAAGACATTATAGAAAAATTTCCATAACTCAGGAACATAGACATAGGTAAATTTATAATTCACCACTCTGTACACGGAGCTCTGTTAGAAAAAGCGCTTTTTTGTCAGGCGGCTGTTCTTTACCAACCGCTTTTAAATGAACTAGCAGTCCCTGCTGGTTCTTTTGGCAATAACATCTTTTTATCAACACATTCTGACTATACTCCGGTAGGAGTCAGTAGCGAGGCGGCCACCAGTCCATGAATATCTTGAACAAATTTGTTGTTTTAACAACGAAGGAAAGATAAAACCAAAGATTCGAGAATAAAGGGGATGAGAGAAAGTGGGAATGAGAAAGATTTAAATAAAAATAAAGAGACTGAAACAAAAATATAATCAGGTATATTTGTATTGTATGACTAAATCTTTTAAACCCTAAAAACATACTTTACCCTTTTTTAATGTGAGAGAAAAAAACACTATAATTAAAAAAACAAATAATAATGATAATATAATTTAAAGAGTAAGTAAGCAAAAAGAGACGGGGTCTCGCTATGTTGCCCAGGCTGGAGTGCAGTGGCTATTCACAGGCGCGATCCCACTACTGATCAGCACGGGAGTTTTGACCTGCTCCGTTTCCGACCTGGGCCGGTTCACCCCTCCTTAGGCAACCTGGTGGTCCCCCGCTCCCGGGAGGTCACCATATTGATGCCGAACTTAGTGCGGACACCCGATCGGCATAGCGCACTACANCCCAGAACTCCTGGACTCAAGCGATCCTCCTGTCTCAGCCTCCCGAGTAGCTGGGACTACAGGCGTGCGCCACCGCGCCCGGCGAGCGCTGAGGGCGGCGGGGAGATACTAGAGCTTCGGCGGGCCGTGACGTCACCGGAGGCCGGGCAAAGCCTTTGTTGACACGCCCTGACACGCCCAGCGCGGGCGGTCTAGAAACTGAGAACGTGTGATGTCACCTGGGCCCGCCTTCTTCCGCTGGAACCTGGAGCCTTGTAGGTTATTCCAAATCGAGTGTATTCTCTCAAAAACTGGTCGCGAGAGGGGATGGGAGAGCCCCAAACGGTTGCTCTGCATCGCGTTGCTTTCTAGGCCTGCAGTCTCCGCTATATCTCTGCATTGGAAAATGCTGGTTACGAGCGAACCATCTGTTCTAAATACTGTAACCATACAGTGTATAGCATGTTAGGGCAGAGGTTAGGGGTCCGAAAAGGTGTCCCAAACTTAGAATATCTGTCTGCCCTCACCTATTCCCGGTGTTAGTCTCCCCCTATTGTGGAGGAAAGCTAGTCCGTGGGTAGATAGGGGTGGGCGGGGATTCCTTACAGTTGTGTTGTCTTGCTTTTACAACAAGCTTCGCTGAAGAAGGCATTTCCAACCATAATAAACAGACCTCCTTTGAGTTTTCCTATTTCCTCCTCCTCTAAGCGTAATCCCTAGACTTCCGAGAAGGAAAACCTGTGGTCTCTTCTTAGTCACAAACAGTTGCTCCCTTGGCGACTCTTTCCAACATAAAACAAAAACCGGCACCTGAAGAGGTCGACAGTGATTTTGATGTAGAGCAGCAAAAGACTCATCTTAAGGAATAAAAACGAAGATGTGGCAGAAGGTTAGTTGTAACCAAAGTCTTTACCCTTATTATTATACATCTTTGTTGATATTTTTGTCCCAATGGACCACATTTCATGGTTTCTTACCATTTTGAGTTTTTACCAGTGGCACCTGAATGAGAGTTGTGTGATTTGCACTTCTTGTTTAAAAATAACTTCTGTCCAGGGCGGCACACTCCTAGAATCCCACCACGCAACAGGCGACTTGGACGGCTAAGAGTTTAAGAGTTCAAAAGCCATCTTCTACCAGAGAGACAGAGAGAGAGAGAGAGAGACAGACAGACAGACAGACAAACCCCACCCCTACCCATCTCTTCGCCTAGCCTAGCCTGCAAACTAGGAGACTTGGTGATCGGATCCAGGACATTCAGCCCTAGGAAGAGAGGAACCAGCGTCTAAGGATGGGCAATGTTGAACCACTCTGCCAGTTCAGGGTTTCCTACCTCTGGACAGTCAGTAATACACTTCTGCCTCGTTTAATTCACTATATTTGGGAGCCTCTGCATTGTCATAGTATGCTCAAACTCTGTGCTCAATCTTTCTAATGGTGCCACTCTTTAATACAGTTCCTTGAGTTATGGTGACCCATCAACCATTAAATTATTTTGTTGCTACTTCATAAATGTAATTTTGCCACTGTTATGAATTGTGAATATCTGATTGGCAGAACATCTGATATGCAACCCACAGGTTTTGAACTACTGCACTGATAGAGGGACATTCACGAGAGAATAACACCCAGATAGCTAGAACTCAGAAAAGTGAAGACCCAAAAGAACTCCGGCGTCTACAGAGCACCTGATGTCATGACCCTTAGAAATATAAGAAGCGATTTTCTAGTTTCTCCTACAATTTCTATTTATATACAGTTTCTATATCCATACCAACTTTTTAATTCTTCTGAATGGAAGTTATTTTCTGCTTTTCTCATTTGTCACTATCCTTTAGTATTAGTATTTTATTCATCATATGATTGTGTAAGTTGAATCACTATTGGTCACTCTATCTACCATCTACATTTAGCTTGTATTAAGAATTAGTGATCAAAAAAAAAAAAAAAAANAAAANAAAAAAAAAAAATTAGTGAGCCGGGCGTGGTGGCGCATGCCTTTAATCCCAGCACTCGGGAGGCAGAGGCAGGCAATTTCTGAGTTTGAGGTCAGCCTGGTCTACACAGTGAGTTCCAGGACAGCCAGGGATAGACAGAAACCCTGTCTCGAAAAAAAAAAAAGAAAGAAAGAAAAAAGAATTAGTGTTCGACACAATAGTTAGTTAAGGCTGTTTAGTGGATTTTGTATAAGCCAAGGTTTGCCTGCCTCTGCCTCCCGAGTGCTGGGATTAAAGGCGTGCGCCACCACGCCCGGCTCAGAAAGTTTTTGAGGTGTTGCCCAAGTTGGTCTAGAATCCCAAATTAGAGCAATCCTGCTTCAGACTCCTCAATAGCTAAGACAGGAAGATGCTACTAGGGACAACATTTGTTTGCTTCTTATTTGTGTCTGGCTGTGTGGGGTTTTTCTTTTGAGTGTGTGAGATAGGGTGTCACTATGCCTCAGGAACTTCCCATGAAGGTTAAGCGGGCCTTGAACTCCCAGGTAATCTCTTGAAATGTAACCTATATTATGTGGAATCTGGGCCCTGAACATTGTTGTATATAACACCCTCTTTGCAAATGGGTAAACCTGTCTCCAAAGCACACCTTAGAACTCACGAAGTTTCTTAATTAGTCCTATGAAGACATTAAACCAGGAAGAGCAAGTGGTCAGACAGAAAACTCTTCAGGGTCTTGGTCTTGAGACACAAGCAGCCACCTGGGAAGCAGCGAGGACCAGAGGAAGCCGGAAGCGGAGAGGATGCTGGAAGAGGGCCCCTAGGCGGCTGGAGGGGGCGCAGAGTTTATAGACGAGGTTGCCACAGAGAAGTTCGGGGGAACTGTTCCCAACACCTACTCAAGGGGTTTAAGGAAGAAGCTTGCGGGGCGGGAAGACTCGCCACGAACAGAAAGTCCCGCGCTCTCCAAGAGGGAGGGCGGGGCCGACAAACGGAGGAAGGGCGGGGCTCGTAACGGAAGGGCGGGCCCGGGAGGGGCGGATAGGGCCCCTGCTGAGTGAAAAGAAAACTGGTTACCGAGAGTGAGCTCCGTGGGCACTTGAAGCAGTGGTCCCGGAACTGTGTCCTCCATACCAAGCCCTCGCTTCCACATCGTGAACAGACTTTTCTGAGAGTCACCATAATGGGGTCACCTGATACGGCATACAGAATATTTATTAGGATAGCTTTTATTTGCATTTTAGGGACCTGTTCGTTGCAGTCTGACCTTGCCTTTATTACATTTAATATTAGAGCCATGACGTAACTAGAATTACACTTTGCTATATTACACGTTTTCTTAATGGCAGCTCTTTGACTGAAGGAGGAACCTTTAATGGGATTAATGTTTTCTCAAAACAAAAATTAGGCTGGAAATGCAGCCTAGCTGGCATGGTGCTTCCCCACCTGCTTGAAACCTTCCCCAGCTTCATGGATTAGATCCCCCACACCTCAGAATCTGATCATTGTGGAGCTTACCTGTAAACCTAGCACCTGAGAGTTGGAGGTAGTAGGATCGAAAGTTCAAGGCCAGCCTCGAGTAAATAAAGAGTTGTGTGTATACTTGAGATGAGAAACCATCTCAAAAAAAAAAAAAAAATTCAAAAACGAATTGCTTGTATCAGTTGTATCAGGTTAATTCAGAATACATCCAAAGGCTAAAAATTACTATACAAGTGTCGTATTTGGTAGGCCGATTTTCTTCTGTTTGTATATCTTTGACTTGCATCTAACAACCATGCATAAATGTTTTAACATCTTAGAATGTAGCAGAATTCCACTACAGCTTCGTTATTTACTACGATTCTGATTGGATTCCCCCAATATTTAACAGAATGTATTGAGAATACCCATTCTGTTTCTTTACAGCGGTGTGGTGGAGACACTTTGCTACTTATCTTGAAAATCATTCCAACGCTTCTTTGAAGTCAACTAATGTTGGAAGGATTCTTCTTTTGAAGAATCCTTAGGAATGTTCCTAAGCCTGATGTCACATTCAGTCAAAATACTTAGTATATCAATGTGCCCTTCCTGAATTTCTATTCTCGTGTAACTATTTGCCATAGTTAATGTATTTGAACAGGCTAATTAAAAAAAAAAATTTCTAAATCCAAAGGCCTATAGCAGAGTTGTAAACATGGCGTGCCATTTACTCTAATTCACATGAATGCTAACATTTAATCCTTGAAGAGCCTAGGTTTGATAGGAAATCAAACTCTTCAAATTGAATAAGCTTTCGTGTACTATGGTGAGAGATTAAGATAACACTCTTTATTCTAAAACATTGTGTTTACTCATCTAACAAGTGCATATACTGAGCCTCTGCAGTCTTCTAAGTGTCCGGAAGTGTTAATTTGGGGGATAAATGTAAAGTATTGAAATTAAAACTGTAAGCAAGGAGTAATTTACTCAACATGCATGTTGCAGGCAGTCTAACCATGTACAAATTAATGCCTATTCACCTTGAACCCCAGGGAGCAGGCATCATCTCTAGGTAAAGACTGAAAATGTGTATAATCTTGTATGATGCTTGGCCTTGACCATGAGTAACACAAAAGTCCAAGGACTTCCCTTCTGTGGAGGTTATAGGGGAGTAGCACCTTCCCGGAGACTTCCTCCTCTCAAGAACTGTTAGGAGAATATTGAAATTGTAAATAGCTGTCCAAGGCTCAAATGGCGACCAACTTTCACTTCTTTCATTGTGGTGGTGGTGGGGATTTTCAAGCTTTTGTGTGTGGGGTTGGTTAGTTAACTTGTTAATTTTTTGTTTCAATTTTATGATGTGACTATTGAGCATATAGAGTCAAGGTTAATGCTAAGAAGTGCTTCCTAAATACCGTATATTATCACAACTCACGTTGTCAGTAATTAAGAATGTTACATTACTGTGGCTTTTGTTCCACTTTTTATGACCACAAGGATTCACTCTTTTTTTTGAGGTGCATTTAGGGCCACTGCACTCTGCAAGCAACTCTGTAGAATGCACAGGAGGCGCAAGCTGCAATTGACCTCCACCCCACTCCACCAAAGAATGACAAAGCTCTGATTCATTTACTCTCAAAGAGGATTTTACATATATATATATACTTACATTTTTCTGACTTATAATTGATTATTGAAGACTAATATTAGTGCTTTATATGTTAATATAAAATAAGTAATTCATCTATTTTGATTAAGAGGCTTTTTAATAAGAGCTAGGAGAGCAATACATGCTTGTAATTCCATTCCCTGGGCAGTGGAGGCAGACTAGCTATCAACGGTTCAAGGTCAACTGAAATGTAAATAAAGAAAATAGCCCGGAGGTGGAGGCAGGTGAATTTCTGAGTTCGAAGCCAGCCTGTTCTACTGAGTGAATTCCAGGACAGCCCGGGCTAACAAAAAAGAAAACCAAGGTTTCAGTGAGTGCGCACCATCAGGAATGCAGTTGCTACTCAAGAATTGTATGCTTGGATATAATTAAAATGGCCACACTTACATTTTGTGTTGGAAATATTTGTGTGGGTCTTTTTCCCATTGTGTTTCATGGGTCTTTTTGTCCATCCTCAACAACACTATGCAGCCTCAACTATAATAGTTATATAATAAAATTGACATTGGGCATTTTGTCCTTTGAGCTTTAAAACAAAAACAAAAACAAAAACAAAAACTGCTAGGTTTAGGATGTGTGCCAATACACCCAGTCAGATTTTTTTTTTTTTTTT
>NC_034596.1:64887995-64902906 GCF_900095145.1 Mus pahari
TTTTTGCTGAGATTTTTTTTTCTTTTCTTTTGGCAAAAATAGAAATAGACCCATATTGTGCTTAGCTAAGTTGTTGTTTAGTTATAGCATAACATTTTACAACCATTTCCACACTCATAAATCTTGGCCTCTGTGTTCAAAACTGATCTCAGAGTAGAAGCTACAGCAGGTAAACACATACTGATGGTTCAAAGGTTCTGAGAAGCATCAAAGCTGCTCCTGTGTTTGTTCTTGGCACATACACTATGTGTGCTTACAAAGCAAACCTCAAAAGGATATGGAACAGAGAGTCTCAGGCATTTGTTTGGGTGGCATTTCCCCTTCTGTAGTGAAGCTGTTAGCCCAGCACCCGCCCTGTGTTTCCAAATTTGCCAGTTGGTCTTCATTCCTCTTCTTCATCCTTCTTCCTTCTTGCTCACATTTATTATCTTATTCCCACTTTACTTTAGTCTAAGTTTTAAATTAGAAAATTTGCTATTTTACCAATTCTTTGTTGAGATTTGAAGGGTTAGTGGGTTTTTTGTTTGTTTTTGGTTTTTTGTTTTTGTTTTTGTTTTTTTGATTGATTCTAACTTAGGGTTACCACCAAGTTAGGACTCCTTTGAAAAGATGACCTTTAACCTACAAGTTAGATAAAGTGCAAAATTGTATGCCAGAGGCAAAAGAGCAACAGAGGGAGCTAAACTTGTGAGATAATTTAAATTATTGACTGTTAAGTGCCATTGTGACATCACTAACTAGAAGTTAGTTTGCATATATATATACATAAAGGAAAAAACAAGTAAAACCAGAATGAAAGCAGAAAACCTGGATGTTGGGAAATTGGAAATTGAATCCTCCAGACCATGTCCAACCTGCGTTTCTCTCAGGATAGCTATAAAGGCAGACCAACATACTTGAAAATGACAATATTAGATAGCAATGGTCTTTGAAGGACAAGGATCTCAGCCCCCAGAGCCTTGGTTTCTCTTGAGTGTCTCCTGAATGCCAGACGCTTTGCACCGAGATGCAGCCACTGGGTCACTGTATCAGATACACAACCAAGGAGCTAATAATACAGACCCCATGAGTGTCATCACAAATGCTGCATGCAATATCGTCTTAGTAGTTAACTAAGTTGTAAATATTCAGTAATTAACTGAATTAAAAGCAATCTGAATGATTGAGCCTGTTTTTTTAAAAAAATAACTCAAGACTATCAACATTATAAAGTCTGTCTCAATTTCCACTGAAATAATAGACTAGTTTTAGTTTAAAATTATTCTTCTGATATTAAAAAGTCAAATTTATTTTTTCCCCTTGAGACAAGGTTTCTCTGTGTATCCCTGGCTGACCTAGAACTCACTCTGTAGACCAGGCTGGCCTAGAACTCAGAGATCTGCCTGCCTCTGCCTCCTGAGTTCTGGGATTAAAGGCATGTACCACCATTGCTGGACTCAAAAAACAGAACAAACAAAAAAGTCGAATTTCTGGTTAAGACAGGATTTCACTATGTAGTTCTGACTGCTCTGGAACTCACAATGTAGGCAAAGTCAGAGGTTCATCCGCCTGCCTTTGGAGTGCTGGGAGCAAAGGCATGCACATCCAGCTAAAACTTTGGAACTTTGAATGTCTCACATTTCAAATCCTGGACCACCACACCAATTAGTTAATTGGTCGAGCACAGCTTACTCACACAAACCCTAAGTAATACCGAGGTAGGAGAGTGGATTTATTTGCTCATCTTCATTGTTCCTTACTCTTCATTTGGGAATAAGTCCAAATATGAGAGGGTAAAATGGTTGCTGTATATCAACATGAGCTTCAATCATGGTCTGCCACTTTTTGACCATGGAACACATTTTGTCCCAAGATCCATGTCATGAAAATTAGTCAGTTTTTGCCCTGAACATCTTCAGTAACTAACTTAAATTTTCTTTCTTTTTTTTTTTTTTTTAAGATTTTTTTTTTCTTTTTTTCTTTTTTAGTTTTTCGAGACAGGGTTTCTCTGTGTAGCTCTGACTGTCCTGAAACTCACTTTGTAGACCAGGCTGGCCTCGAACTCAGAAATCTGCCTGCCTCTGCCTCCTAAGTGCTGGGATTAAAGGCGTGCGCCACCAAGCCTGGCTTATTTTTATGTATACGAGTACACTGCAGCTGTCTTCAGACACACATCAGAAGAGTGCACTGGATCCCATTACAGATGGTTGTCAGCCACCATGTGGATTCTGGGATTTGAACTCAGGACCTCTAGAAGAGCAATCAGTGTTCTTAACCGGCTGAGCCATCTCTCCAGCCCTAGCTTAAATTTTCTAAATGAAACTTCATCATTCTGTAGATCCCCAAAGCTCACTTCAAACATAGGACCCTTGAGGTCAGCAGAAACAGTTTTGGTTCCTTGAGTCCCTTGTGACTGTCGTTTTCCCCATGTTTTTAATACTAGCTGAAACTTTCACATCACAGCAGTCTTTCTTAGAAAATGGATCCACATTTCACCACATGCTTGCTCTTGCCTGCCATGGTACTCCTTAGAGAGCCATTTTATATGCAGCTAACAGTTGAAAGGGGAGGAGAGGCAAGTTGTAAGTGGTAGAGCCACTGGTCAGGTGCCATGTTCCCATAAACAACACTAATGAAATCACTGTGTCACAAAAACGTAAAAGGAAAAAAAAAAAAAAAGGCATGAAAGTCGAAGGGGGCCTACTGAAGTCAGTGAAAGGGATCAAGGGAAGGTGACGGGGGGGGGGTTATAACTGAAAAAGATTAATACACATTTGAAAAGGTCAAAATGATTATGTACAATTAATAGAAACATCAAATAAAAATTATTCTCTAGAAGGGATCAAGAAAATAAAATGTTTCATCTGTGGTATGGAGTAATAGTTGCTTAAATTATTACTATTTGGAAGTGTTTTGAATATCCTAAATTTACGTCGGGTTGTTTTTAGATAGAGTCTCACAATGTATCCTCAACTTGGCCTGGAGCTCACTCTGTAGGCCAGGTCGGCCTCAAACTCAGAGATGTTCATCAGTCGCTGCCTCCCGAGTGCTGGGTTAAAGGTATACACCACCTTGAATGCCTTTAAATTACATTCTGCTTGGTGTGTGTGTGCCACTGTGTGCTGATGGAGTTCAGAGTTACATGTAGGAGTAAGGTCTCCTTCCTCCAAGTCAGTGTGAGCTGTACCAACCAGCCCCAACCTCACCTATTTTTAAAAAGCATGGTATACAGAGCTTAATTCTTACTATTAGCGACTAGTTTCCGACTATTGCTATTTGTTTTGTACTATAATTATTCTTTAATCACTTATTATTGGGGCTGGGGAGACGGCTTGGTGGATAAAAAGCCCTTGATTTGTAAGCAGTAAGTCCAGAGTTCGAATCTTCAGTCAAATAAAAAGCATGCTGTGGTTTCAAGGACCTGTTGCTCCATTGGGTCACCCCCTGTCCTGAGAGGTGGAGGCTGGAGAATAATTTCAGATAACCCTGAGTGACTGTGAGGCCAGTTACTTGTTAAATAGAGTGACACACTCTCTAGCCTAGACTGACCTAGAATTACAGCGACCCTCTGCCTCAGTCTCATCGGTTCTGGGACAGGTGTGAGCCATCAAGGCTGATGATTTCCATTGTTGTTTTTTTTTTTAATTATAAAGTAAAAACAGTATATTATCATATGCTGTAGCAACTTCCTTGAACTTAACAGTTTTCTCCCCGTGTTTATTTTTGTCCTTATTTTTTATTAAAAATTTCACCTTACCTTAACCTTAACACTATCCATTTAATACAAAAAGGTTTCGTGGGCCAGCAAGATGGCTTAGTGTCGGGCGCCAAGCTTACCGACTTGGTACCTGGGACCCACATGAAGAAAGGGGAGAACTGGCTCAGGCAAGTTGTTTTCTGACCTCTCTCTGTGCGTACGCACACTAAGTGAAAAAAGTATTTGAAAATAAGAACAAAACCCAAAGAGTTTCCTTATGGAGATCGTAAGTCAATTTAAGGGAGTTGGTTCGCTCCATCCTGGGGAACGAAGGCCGGTCCGCCCTCTCGGTGGCAGGCTTTACCCACACAGCCATCTCGTCGGCCCTGAAAGTCTTGTTTCTTAAGAAATGCGGGTGGTTCGGACGGGACTTACAAAGAGAACGGGTTTAAACTTTCAAAGGCAGGGCTTAGGGGCAGACCCCACGCGAGTACGAGAGTGCGGGCCACTTTGGCGGATTCTACGGAACACTGGCCTCCCACGTGTCTTCCAGGAAACTGAAGGAAGGCTGGGGCGAGCGGGAGGAGCTTGGCGCAGGGGGTCCGGGAGCGAGCCTGGGGGCGCCGGTCCTGCGGGCCGACGAAGGCCACCCTCGCTGGATCCGCGCCCCCGCCTAAGAGTGGAGGAGAAGGGAACCCGCGGAGAGCCCGGGTAGAGCGACAGGTGGGCGCACGGCCAGCCCCGCGCCTGCGGGTTCCGCGAGCCGCCGGCGTTGAGCCCCGCGAGCCGCCGTAGCCCCGCCCCTCCCGGCGCGTGGCGCCCGTGACGTCGAGCGCGCGGGCCACTCTCCTTTCAGAGGTCGCGCTCTTCCGAACGGTCGGGGCCGAGGCGCGCAGGCGCAGTCGGGAGGGGAAGTGAGGCGGTTTCCTCGGCGCCTTTTCCGGCAGCGGCGGCGGCGGCAGAGCTGGGAGGAGGCGGTGGAGGCCGGAGGGAACCCGCGCTCGGGGCGGCGGCTGGAGGTAAGCTCAAGGGCCGAGCCCGAAAGGCGGGCGGCGCCCCCTCGGAGGCCCGGCGGTAACTCCCTTCTCCCTCTCTGTGTCCCTGCAGGCGAGCACCCGCGAGTTCCCGCGAGGATCCATGACCTGACGGGGCGCCGAGCCGCGCTCGTCGTCGGGGTGGTGACCAACCGGGGTCGGTGCCGAGCCCGGTGCACGCAGGCCGGCGGGAGGGCCGCAGTTGGAGCCGGCGCGTGCCGAGGCGGCGGCGGCGGAGCTCGCTCGCTCGGTCGGTCGGTCGCTCGTTCGCGCGGCGGCGCCTGCGGGGGGGAAGGGCAGTTCCGGGCCGGCCGCGCCTCGCCTCGCCTCGCCTGAGCAGGGCGGCGGCTCTCCCGGCGCAGACTCAGGGCCCCGGCGGCGGGCGATGCCCGAGTGAGCGCAGGCCGGGCCCCTGCCCCCGTAGCCGGCAGCTTCGCGCAGGGCGTCCGTCCTCGCGGCGGGGCGGCGACGTTTCGGGCTCGCGGCGGCGGCGTGGTAGGCTTGAGGGGACCCGGGACACCTGAATGCCCCCGGCCCCGGCTCTTCCGACGCGATGGGGAAGGTGCTATCCAAGATCTTCGGGAACAAGGAAATGCGGATCCTCATGCTGGGCCTGGACGCAGCCGGCAAGACCACGATCCTGTACAAGTTGAAGCTGGGCCAGTCCGTGACCACCATCCCCACGGTGGGCTTCAACGTGGAGACGGTGACTTACAAAAACGTCAAGTTCAACGTGTGGGATGTGGGCGGCCAGGACAAGATCCGGCCGCTCTGGCGGCATTACTACACCGGGACCCAGGGTCTGATCTTCGTGGTAGACTGCGCCGACCGCGACCGCATCGACGAGGCCCGCCAGGAGCTGCACCGCATTATCAATGACCGGGAGATGAGGGACGCCATAATCCTCATCTTCGCCAACAAGCAGGACCTGCCCGATGCCATGAAACCCCATGAGATCCAGGAGAAACTGGGCCTGACCCGGATTCGGGACAGGAACTGGTATGTGCAGCCCTCCTGTGCCACCTCCGGGGACGGACTCTATGAGGGGCTCACATGGTTAACCTCTAACTACAAATCCTAATGAGCGTCCTCCACCCAGCCCCCGGAAGGAGAGAAATCCAAAACCCATTCATAGGATTATCGCCACCACCATCACCTCTTTCAATTGCCACTCTCTTTTTTGAATCTGAACTCTGGAGTTACTGTTCTACAGTTTAGTGGGGTTGGGGGTTTTCTTTGTTTCCTTTTTTTTTTTTCCCTGTTTGGCTTTGCGGTAGGATGCTCTGATCTGACAATTTGACACGAATACAGTGCTAGCCTTGTGACTTCCAGCAAACGGGGTGGGGTAATAGTAACTCTTGGTAAAGTCCTTTATAATAATGGTTTGATTTTTTTATTTCGAGAGAATCTCCCCCCATGTATGCTTTTTTCCTTTTTGCCCAGTTTCTTATCACTTGCTGTAGATGGCTTATTTTGCATTCATGCAGACTATGTTCCAAGTCTGTTTCATCTAGTAAACTGAAAATTATTGCTTAATCAAACTGCCGTTTGTCTTTTATATTTAAGGCCTTCCCCCCTTCCTTGTTAGCTCTAACTTTAGCAGTTTCAAATGTGACCTTTTATAGCCACGACCAGTATGGTGAACTAAGCCCACAGTGGCAAGATAATGAGTAATAGCAGTGTAATGTTCCAGTTGCACATCAGTGTGTCAGACAGGTAATGTCAGGAACCCCTGGCAGTGTCAACCATGAGCGTGCATGAGGAGGAGTAGAGCTGAGCTCCCTTTACCCTAGCTAACTGCCAGGAAAACAAGCCACGCTCCCTGTGACCCTGCCGGTCTCTTCCACTGCAAAGTTAGCAACTTGCTGTTTCCCTCTTCCTACCTTTAAAATACTCTTTCCAGAAAGTGGAGCAATAACGGGGTATGCCTCACACAGATGAAATATTTGTAGGTATTTTAAAGTGACTTTTGGGCAAAACTGGAATATGTTACCTTGTTTCAAATGTCTTAAGACCAGTAGTTTTAAAATTACTAAACATTTACTTTGCTCACTAATAAAACATTTAAAAAGTCAAATTATCTGCACCTTTAACCTAGCTGGAAAGAAAATAGACATTCTTGTTTTCCCGTCACAGCAGCTGACTAGAACGAAGCTACACAACATTTCTTAAATAGATAAGTGATCTACATCTCCATTAAGACACTGGAAAAGATGTTTTATTTAAAAAGGGATTTAGTTTTGCTGGATTGTAGGGTTTACTCATGCAGATATCCTGTTGGTTTGGTAGTATATCTCCTGTAAGGAAGGGAACGAGCTGAATGAATGGCTTAGATGTGGATGACAAAGGGGAAGTAGGCTGGACAGGAAGAACCTACAGATGACAATGAATGTAAATTAACTTTAAGGGTAAACATTGTGCTGGTTGTATCCAGATCTTAAGGTGTTCTGGCTAGGCCAGTAACTAGATGGAGACCACTGTAGTAACTTTTTGAACCAAATGTTAATGTCATTCCGAATTGTGAAGCAGCTTCTGGGTCCTCTGTAGCCTTAAGGATTAATGTAGCGATCCTCAAGGAATTAAACTTAGGGAATCTGGGAAATGTAGACTGCACAGGCAGTATACTGGGAAAGGTGGAATGGTTTTGTCTATGAGGGTGTCTGAAAATTCAAATCAAGCCGGATATCATGGTAAAGTTGGACAGTATTGGTCCTTCATGTTTTGGCCATATTGTATAATGGAGCTTTTACCAAAGATGTAGGAAAAGCAGAAGGCTATACAAAAATGAGCTGTAAGTAAAACATTTAAAGCAGATGAGAAAAGGTGCTATGTTGTAGGCTCCTATTGGTGCAGAGGGATTTTTGATTCAAGATGCAACTAAAGCCTAAAGTCCTCAGTTTCACATTAATAGAAGTATCTCTAGAAATGAGGCTGACTCACACGTAAGAACATCTTAGTTGCTTTTTAAAGTTCCCAAAGCTCCACCGTAAATGTAATTCTTAGTGTTTTAAATGATTACATTTTAAGGTACATAAATATGGTTATACAAATATCAATGCTATAGTAACATCCTGAAACAATAAGCACAAAGGTATAAATGCCTAAACTGGAGGAAACTTGAAACCCTCATGTTGATTCTTAAATGTAGTGTTCTAACTTGTGACAGACAGATTGGTAGACAGCCATTTTTTGTGTCTTAAAATAATTGGGGGCATAGTTAAAATTTTATACAAGTGATTGCTGTACTGAATGTTGCAGGTGAGATGGGTTATTTTTAGCTTATTTGAGAGGTGGGGGAGACACATTTGAAATTTTGAAAAACCCTAAACCTTTTGGAAAGAAATTGTAATTTTCACTTACATTTCTTTAAGACTTTAAGAAGTTTATAATTGATGTAGTTAAGTTGAACCATAACCATTGGTGATTATGAAGTGAAAACTAGAGCCTGCAGAAAAAGTTATAATGGAAGGATTAAAAAAAAAATCTAAAGATTTTGTTTTAATTGCATCAATTTCTGTATTTGTGTGAATTTATAAACATGCAGTAAGTTTTGAATGAGGTAAATCTTGTCTAATATAAGTAAATGAGTCTGTAGACTGTGATCCCCTGCCCCAGCTAAAAAAGTGCAGTACTTGGAAATTGTTCTTTATGGTTGTAGTGTTGCTGAAGCACTAACATGCAGAAAATAAAGGAATTACACAGTGCAGTTTCTTGGTTATGTTACTTGGAATAGAAGTGGGATGTATTGGTATCTTGGGCCATGTTATTTTCCAGGGGTATGTGGAAAAAAGTGAATTTCAGACTCACCTGGCTCTTAATGATAAAAGATAAAAACGATTCTTTCCTCCCTAAATAGTGGCTGTTTAAGGTGTTCTCTGTTTTAGTTTCACCAGGCTTTTGACAACTGAGGGTAAAGTAGCAGTTGAAGATATTTAGGTCCCCCACCCTCTATCACACAGTGACTCCCTGACCCTTTTTGCTTTGCTTTTTGAGATGGGGACTTGATAAGTTGTTCCAGTGCACTTTGCACTTGTGCTCCTTGCTTCATCCTGCAAGCCTGTGCGACCATCTCCACCTCAGGCCTCAGGAATCTTTGTTGTTGTTGTTGTTGCCCCCCCAGCCCCCCGCCCCAAATTACAGTTGTAGCATTTTGAAAGTACAGAACTGAGTTTGAAGGAATCGGCTTTCAGAGTTGACCTTTTCTTCCTTAGTTATCTCAATCTTCAGTTGTAGAGTTGGATTTTAACATTCATTCTCTTTAGAGATCACAGTTGCTTGTTTGACAATACGGGCAGAGTTATAGTCATGGAAAAGGTAAAACTGTAGATGAATAGCTTAAAATGAATTTTAAAATACTGTAAGCATCCCCTATAACTAATCAAGTTTGTTGTTGATTCTATAATGTCTTGATGTGATATATACAGTATGATTTAGATTGCACATTAAGGCTGGGTTTGTTGGTGCCTACCTGTGATCCCAGCACTTGGGAGAGGGAGGGATCACAACCAGGTCAGCCTGGTTTATAAGAGATGCTGTTTTAACTAACCAATGAGGCTCATATACTTAACCTAGTATATCTAGTGCTATGACTTAATGAAATATCTCGGATCAGTTTTTCAGTGGTAAGAGTAGAAAGTATTTCCAATGGTATGTAATGCTTTAAATAGAAATTGAGCCACTACAATCGGAAGTGACACTTTTTCACACTCATCTTACTCTGTGTATGTGTGTATCAGCGTGTATACACATGCACACGCACACACACACACGACCTGTCAGATAAGTCTTGTCTCTTACAGCTAATAATTTTTATAAAACAAAGCAAAGTATTTTTCAAATCTGACTAGTCACTGAGCATACCATATTTGGAGCCTAGCTGTCAATGTTTATTTAATGAAATGGTGGACTGTAGGAGAAATGATAGTATTCAGAAGTTTGTAGTATTGAAATATTGTAAGTTGTTTTTTTTTTTTTTTTAAAAAAAGCAAAGTAACTTCTTGCTTTGCCAAACTTTAAAGCTGCCAAACTAGTTGAACTGGCAGGGAATACTTGCGGATAAGATCAAAGAAAGTAGAACTGGTCTGTAGAGGGACTTAGGAATTATAGTTGAAATTTGCTTATTAGTTTAGCTAACCAGAATAATGGTATGCTTCAAGAGAACTTGTGGAATAGTGAAAAGTACTTTAACTGTTGTTACTTTGAGATAGAGGCTTAATATGTAGTCTAGATTAGAATTTGTAATCCTGTCTCAGACATGCCTAGCAAAAATGCTTTAACAACTATTTATTTATTTATTCATTTATTTATTTAGTTTTTTTGAGACCTTTGGTTATTTTGACTTTTTTTGTAATCCTGGCTGTCCTGGAATTCAATCTGCAGACAGGGCTGGACTTGAACTCACAGAGATTTCCTGCCTCTGCCTCGGAGTGCTAGGATTAAATGTGTGGCTCACCACTTCAGGACAAGTGCTTTAACTTTTTTTTTTTTTTTTGGTTTTTTGAGACAAGAGTTTCTCTGTACAGCTCTGGCTGTCCTGGAACTCGCTCTAGACCAGGCTGGCCTCGAACTCAGAAATCCTCCTGCCTCTGCCTTCCAAGTGCTGGGCTAAAGGCGTGCGCCACCACTGCCAAGTGTGCTTTAACTTTTTTTTTTTTTTTTTTTTTTGTGCTTTAACTTTTAACACCTCCCTTTATATTTAAAATATCTTGTGGCTACTTGAAACTTTAAATTATTTGTCGCTTGAGTATTTCTTTAAACCTGTTGGATTATTTAAAGTACACACTTCCTTTGTGGTATCTGTTGTATAATTTTGATGGTAGATTTATTTATTGAGAGCCTAATATTCCTGGAACTGTTTTCCTGTAGTGCAAAACAACAAATGTCTGCTTTCATGGACTTACATGGGTGGGTGGGTAGGTGGGTAGAGAACAAAGATGAGATGGTAAGTATAAATATTGGTGATACACTGTTGTACAGTATGTTATATAGAGGAAGAGGTAAGGACAAGTCCAAAATGCTTCCAGGTTATGTTGGAACAAATATTTGAAAGAAGAAAATAGTGTACTTGGTACTGTAACAAAAAGATGCAGTGTAAAAGCTGGACTGGGAAACTTAGAATCAAGGGCGAATCTAGTTGTGGCCTGTTTTTACAAGAGGTTGTGCTAAGAATAGTTCTCATGTTTTCAAAGGAGTTTTAAAGATGATAAGAAAAATGTTCTGGGAGTGTAACTTAGTGGCAGAGCGTTTGCCTAGCATTTGCAAGGAGGCCCTGGGTTTGATCCATATCAGTGGAGGAAAAAATTTGTAAGAAACAGTGTGACACAGGGACAGTGTACCGCCTGAAAACCCATGATACTTTCCATCTGTCCCTTTATGGGAAATGCCGACTGCGGCCAAAGCCAGCATGTTCCAATAGTATAAGCATGTAGGGAAATCTAACACTTCAAAGAGGCCTACTGGTAGGCAAATGAGTTGAATCAAAATTTTGAGAAACGGTTTATATAAGTTACCTCGTTTATGTACTTAATAAACCCTGAGAGTTGTCTGTGACTTCTGAGATTACAGGCTAACGTGGAGTTTTTTTATGGTTTTGTTTGTTGATAGACTCCTGTGTAGCCCAGGTTGACCTCAGATTCATAGTGGCTCTCTTGTCACAGCCTCCCAAGTGTTGAGAACATGAGTGTACACCACTACAGCCTGCTTTTTTTACATGTAAGTGTGTGAAACCAGTGGGTTTCGGTTCTGTTTCTTGAGAAATTTGTGAATTATTTTATTTAAAATATTTATTTTTATGGTGCTTAATCTTTGAACATATGGGAACAGAGGGAGAGCTGTGATGTCATCCTTTTTACGCAGTACAGCGTACCTGGTGTTCCTGGTGTACCTGGTGGTGGCAGATGCTGTTGCTAAGCTGTTGCTAGGTCCCTGAGAAGAGCCTAATGGAATCATCTGTAACCTAACATTCCTCTTGTTTGTTTGTTTAATTAAAAATTAGGAACTAGGAAGTGGTGATAGTGGTGCAGGAATGAGGGTGTTGTGTTCTTTAGACGACTTCCTGATGATTGGGGGTGACATCATTTTGGGGGGCCCTAAGAAAACTGGGATGCTGGTCAAGTCCTGAGAGACCTGGTTGTTTCACTGCAGTCTAGGCTGTGGAACCATCTCCGGGTAGGAGTGTGCAGGCCCAGTTGAAGTAATCTGTGAGGCTGGGCCAGAGCACCTGCGGGTACCTGCTTTGAAGTGTTGGATTTCCCTATATGCTTATAGTATTTGAATACTTATATTATTAGCATAAAATAAGTAGGTTAGGAGAAATTCTTTTCCTTCGGTGTACTTCCTTCTAGATAGCCTAGATTAGTTTAGAATAGGTTCAGATAACACCGTTCAATTGTGGCCTTTATTTGCTTGGTGTTACTGTAATCAGTTCTGAATCCAGTTTTTTATATTATGAAACTTTTCAAGAGGGAAAGTTTTATTGGCATGGGAACTAATATATTTGGTTTCTCCTGTATTATCCTATTCCATACAAACTAGAAAAAATAGTTGACTCCATATGTGGCTCTCTCACCTGTAAAGTTGTTCTATACTAATATAACAGGATGTGAGAACTAAAGAATTATACTTAAAGAAATTATGGAAGTAAGATGTTTTTAGTTTAGTTCTGTTTTTTAGACAAGGTCTCACATAGTTTTGCCTAGGCAGGCCTTGACCACAGTGCTAGAGTTACAGATATAAACTACCACACCACGTCCATGGAGGACGTTTACAAATGTGCACTTGATGCTTTAAATCACATTTTAAAAATGATATGTACATGTTCTCATAGGTACCCAAGTGCCCAGGCCTGTGTGTCAGGGAATAACTTGTGGGAGTTGGATTCCCCTTCTACTGTGTGGGGCCCAAGTACCCACTCAGGAGGTGGAGGCAGAGGGTCTCTGTGAGTTCTAGGCCATTGTGGTCTCTAGAGTGATTTCCAGGACTACACAGAGAAACCCTGTCTTAAAAAACGAAAAACAAGAAAACAAAGTAAAAGAAAACACTCCAAAACTCGTCCTCAGGTGGTGACATGGACCTTGTTCTAGCTGAGCTACCATGAGTGAATGAAAGGTGAGAATGTGTGACTTACAGACTATGTGAAACTCAGCGAGTATGTTTTCTATGACAGCCGAGACTGTACGTGACAGGGAAGTAAAGTCAATTCTTTAGAACTATGGAAGCCAGGATTTGGATCTTTAAAGCTGATTGTATGACAAGCCCACTGGGGATCCAGCTCCAGCGGGGATTCTTGCCTAGCATGGGTCAGCCCTGGGTTTGATCCCCAGCACTGAGAAAAGCTAATGAACAAGTTCTTTGCTGTAGCTGGACCTAAAGGGGTCAAGACCAGGAGACAGTCTAACAATTCTAGCAGTGCTGAATGTCTGCCACATGTATGACATTGTCCTAAACATGTAGTGCATCTACATTCACAAGGTTCCAATTCTATAGTTGAAGAAATGGGCATAGAGAGGTTCGTGTTGTTAACCAGCGGGGATGAGACTTGGTAGTCTGTTCTTTACCATGAATGTTGCTAGGCAACACAGCGATGTATTAATTTTCTTAATTTTTTTTAGTATTTAAAAAATTGCTTGCTTTGAATAGTTTCTCTTGATTTTCTAATTGGTCATTTTGAATCCCTATATTGATATTAGAGTCAACTTAAGAGATTTCTGTAAAGATGTTGAGCCCCTTGTTTTGGCTCATATATTTTAATCCCACCAATTATAAGCCTAGGCCAGGATTGTCGAGACTTCCAATGCAACCTGGACTAAAGACTCCGTTTCATGAAGCAAATAAGAGTACTGGGGAGCCAGCATGGTGACACATGCTTTTAAGCCCAGCACTCGGGAGGCAGAGGCAGATGTATCTCTGAGTTCCAGGCTAGCCTGCTCTACAGATCAAGTTTCAGGTCAGTTAGGGTCACACACACACACACAAAGCCTGTCTGGAAAAAACAACAAATGATAGAGTGCTGGTAGGATAGTTCAGTGGTCAGATGTGCTTGCAGCCAAGCCTTGCAGAGTTAGATCCCCAGTACCCACATGGTGGAAGAGGAGTCTGATTTGGGTCCTGAAGGTTTTGTAAAAATGAAACAATGAATCAAAAGACAGCTCAGTGGAAGAATTCTTACCGTTCATGAGGACCTGGGCTCTATCCCAAGCACCAGGAAATGAATGACTAGCAAAAAAAAAAAAAAAAAAAAATCTCACTTATTTTATACAAAAATCTTCATGATCCAGACGTATTATTTTCCCAGCCACATTCCTCCAATACAGAAACCTGAATAGTCAGTGGCCGACATTAAGGTTTGCCTTTTGGACCCGAGAGACGGGCCAGTGGTTAAGGAGCACCAGCTACTTGAGGACCTGGGTTTGGTTCCTTGCGCCCGTATTGTGTGGCTTACACACCCATGTTGTGTGGCTTACACACCCATTTCCAGTGGTCTGTGACTAACTCCAGCTCCAGGGGATCCCACACTTAAGGACTCCATGGGCTCCTGCACTCACACGCATACATACAGAATACATACACACATATAATAAAACATTTTTAAATAGTCTTTTTTTTTCAAAGTGATTGTTTTTTTCTTTTTTTTTTTTTTTTTTATTTACTATATGTAAGTACACTGTAGCTGTCTTCAGACACTCCAGAAGAGGGAGTCAGATCTTGTTACGGATGGCTATGAGCCACCATGTGGTTGCTAGGATTTGAACTCAGGACCTTCGGAAGAGCAGTCGGGTGCTCTTATCCACTGAGCCATCTCACCAGCCCCGATTGTTTTTTTCTAATTCTGTCCTTAAACCTTTATAAGGATGAACATGTTCAAGTTGAAAAAATTTAGGTGTAATGAATTTTGAACACTACAGATATGGCCTGTGAAACAAAATATGTCCACTGCTTGTTTTTGTAAATAAGAATTTATCAAAACATACCCGCAGGCATTCATTTATATGTTGTATGTGGTTCCTTTACATTACATTTTAGTGTATGTGTGTCCAGAGCACATGCAAGGTCAAAGAACAACTTTTGGAAGTAAGTTCTCTCCTAGCGGATCCCAGAAATCAAACGTAGTACATCAGGCTTGGGACAAGCACTTTACCCGCCGAGCAGTCTCACCAGTCCCAAAGGAACCATTTAGAATTAACACTAGAGTCCTTGGGACTTT
>NC_034596.1:64903053-64904331 GCF_900095145.1 Mus pahari
TTTTTCGAGACAGGGTTTCTCTGGCTGTCCTGGAACTCACTTTGTAGACCAGGCTGGCCTCGAACTCAGAAATCCGCCTGCCTCTGCCTCCCGAGTGTTGGGATTAAAGGGACTTTCTTTTAACATTTCTTTAATGACATAGTCAGAAACAGTGAAAGAGAAGGCTGTGAGCTTCTAACAGAGATGTCCCCAAAGCTGAGGATGATAGATGTTGAGGAGGTGACCAGAGGACATCAGAGTCCTTTGATTCTCAGACCATCTCTCATAATTACTGTGGGGATTGGCATTTGGGGTCGAGTTGGCGAGATCACGAGTTCCTCCAAAGTTTCTGTGAGGTAAGGGGAAATTGGAAGCAGGAACCATCTGGAAAATGCTGCCTTCCTTCCTTGTCCTTTTTTTTTTTTTTTTTTTTTTTTTTTTTTTTTTTTTTTTGCTTTTTTAGTTGTCTAGGTCTCCTGGAGACGTTTATGGTGGCTACATCTAAGTGCTTATAGGTCCACAACAATGATGCGGCCAGCACACACCTTTAATCTCAGTGCTCAGAAGGCAGAGGCAGAGGCAGAAGGATCTCTGTGAGTTTAAGACCAGCTTGGTCTTAGCAAGCTCCAGGACAGAGTAATGACTCTGTGCTTGTCAGTATACTGTGAGCTTAAAATATAACCTTCAGGACAGAGTAGCAAAGGAGGAGGTGTTATCTCCCATTTCAGAGATAAGAGACTTACTGCACAAAAATTTAAGCCATTTGCCCCTGATAACACAGTTTAAGGGACAGAATCTACTCAGACTTAAGTCTTGTTGAATACAAAGCAGAAGACTTTAGAAGGGGAGACTTCTCACAAACTGTGCGCATGTGTATGATTTTAAATATTAAATCTAGTAAGCCAGCATAGCTATAAAGCATCCGATCTGTCTGCCCATGTCATCAGCGCCTGTGTGAGCTGCTGAAGACAACATTTCAGAAAGGCTGTCTCCTCTCCGGCGTCGTGAGAGCAAGTAGGGTCATACTCGTGGAGCTTGCTTCTGTATAGCATCAATCAAGAGGCTTGTTTGCTTGCATGCAAAAGTTGCTCTTTTGAAAAAAATGTTTTTCTATTTATTTTATCAATTTCATACCTGTATGTAATATGTCTTGATCATATTCAACCCAGATCTCCCCCATCCATCCCACCCAGACTCCTCTGACTTCCTTCACTTCATGTCCATTTCTTCTCTTCCTCTCCTTCTCCTTCTCCTTCTCCTCCTCTCTCCTCCTCCTCCTCCTCCTCCTCCTCCTCCTCC